>NW_017671698.1:128220-178030 GCF_001879085.1 Nicotiana attenuata | reverse complement strand
ATTCCGCCTTCGGTACGGGCATTATGTTTTCCTGGTCATGTCGTTTGGGTTGACCAATGCCCCAGCAGCATTCATGGAGTTGATGAACCGAGTGTTCAGGCCATATTTGGACATGTTCGTGATAGTCTTTATTGATGATATTTTGGTGTACTCCCGCAGCCAGGAGGAGCACGAGCAGCACCTCAGAGTGGTTCTTCAGACTCTGAAGGATAGTCAGTTGTATGCGAAGTTCTCGAAGTGCGAGTTCTGGTTAAGTTCGGTTGCATTTCTGGGTCATATTGTATCAGCAGAAGGTATTCAGGTGGACCCAAAGAAGATTGATGCAGTCAAGAATTGGCCTCGACCAGCATCAGCTACAGAGATTCGGAGTTTCTTGGGGTTAGCAGGTTATTATCGTCGGTTCGTAGAGGGGTTTTCATCTATTGCAACCCTGATGACCAGATTGACCCAGAAGGGTGCCCAGTTCAGATGGTCGGACGAGTAGGAGGCGAGCTTTCAGAAGCTCAAGACAGCTCTGACTACGGCACCGATATTGGTTTTGCCCACAGGCTCAGGGCCTTATACAGTTTATTGTGATGCTTCCCGTATTGGGCTTGGTGCGGTATTGATGCAGGATGGCAGAGTCATTGCTTATGCTTCGAGGCAGTTGAAGATCCACGAGAAGAATTACCTGGTTCATGATCTCGAGTTGGCAACCATTGTTCATGCTTTGAAGATTTGGAGGCATTACCTATATGGTGTGACGTGTGAGGTGTACACTGATCACAAGAGTCTGCAGTACTTGTTCAAGCAGAAAGAGTTGAACTTGAGGCAGAGGAGGTGGTTGGAGCTATTGAAGGATTATGATGTTACTATTTTGTACCACCCGGGGAGAGCCAATGTGGTGGCCGATGCATTGAGTAGGAAGTCCGCCAGCATGGGTAGTCTTGCTTATGTTCCGGTCAGTCAGAGACCGCTTGCTTTGGATATTCAGGCCCTGGCCAATCGATTTGTGAGGTTGGACATTTCTGAGCCTAGCAGAGTGTTAGCTTGTACGGTCGCTCGTTCTTCATTATTGGAGTGTATCCGTGATCGGCAGTTTGATGATCCCCATTTGTATGTCCTGAGAGACACGGTGCAGCGTGGAGGTGCCACGAAGGTGACCTTAGATGATGATGGTGTTTTGAGGTTGCAGGGGCGAGTTTGTGTGCCCAATGTCGATGGGATTCGAGAGTTGATCTTAGCGGAGGCCCATAGTTCTCGGTACTCTATTCACCCGGGCGCCGCGAAGATGTATCGGGACTTGTGGCAGCTTTATTGGTGGCGTAGGATGAAGAAGGATATTGTTGCATATGTGGCTCGATGTTTGAACTGTCAGCAGGTTAAGTATGAGCATCAGAGGCCTGGTGTTTTGTTTCAGAGGATTGAGCTTCCCGAGTGGAAGTGGGAGAGGATTACCATGGATTTCGTTACTGGACTTCCGATGACTCGGAAGAAGTTTGATGCTATTTGGGTCATTGTTGATAGGCTGACCAAGTTAGCGCATTTTATTCCTGTTGCAGCCACTTATTCATCGGAGAGGTTAGCTGAGATCTACATCCGAGAGATTGTTCGCCTTCATGGGGTGCCGGTATCTATTATTTCGGATCGGGGTACGCAGTTTACCTCGCGCTTCTGGAGAGCAGTTCAGCAGGAGTTGGGCACCCAGGTGGGGTTGAGCACAACGTTTCATCCTCAGACGGACGGTCAGTCCGAGCGGACTATTCAGATTTTGGAAGATATGCTCCGAGCTTGTGTTATCGACTTTGGAGGTTCGTGGGATCAGTTTTTGTCTTTAGCAGAGTTCGCCTACAACAACAGCTACCAGTCCAGCATTCAGATGGCTCCGTATGAGGCGTTGTATGGTGGACGATGTCGGTCTCCAGTTGGATGGTTTGAGCCGGGGGAGGCTCGGTTATTGGGTACAGATTTAGTTCAGGAGGCCTTGGATAAGGTCAAGATCATTCAGGACAGGCTTCGTTCGGCTTAGTCGCGGTAAAAGAGTTATGCAGATCGTAAGGTTCGGGATGTAGCTTTCATGGTTGGTGAGCGGGTATTGCTCCGAGTGTCGCCTATGAAGGGCGTGATGAGATTTGGGAAGAAGGGCAAGCTTAGCCTAGGTTCATTGGTCCATTTGAGATTCTCGACCGCGTGGGAGAGGTGGCTTATAGGCTTGCCTTGCCGCCTAGCTTGTCAGCCTTGCATCCAGTTTTTCACGTGTCCATGCTTCGGAGGTATCACGGCGATCCAGCCCTCGTGTTAGATTTCAGCACTATCCAGTTGGACAAGGATTTGTCTTGTGAGGAGGAGCCAGTCTAGACCGCAGGTTCGTCAGTTGAGATCCAAGAGTCTTCCTTCTGTTCGTGTTCAGTGGAGAGGTCAGCCTCCTGAGGCTTCGACCTGGGAGTCCGAGTCCGATGCGGAGCCGTTATCCTCATCTTTTCCCGACTCAGGTACTTCTTTCGTTTGTCCGTTTGAGGACAAACGGTTGTTTTAGAGGTGGAGAATGTGACGACCCAAAGGGGTCATCACTTGTTTTCTCATTCATTCTATGCTTCCGAGGCCTTGAAAACCTCATTTAGGGTTGCCTCGATTTGCGTGCGCAGTCCGGGCGCATAGCCGGAAAGCTTAAATATGAAATTCTGTGAAAAATGCTAAGTTTTGATATTAAAATGAATAAATTTGACTCTGGTCAACATTTTGGGTAAACGGACCCGGACCCGTGATTTGACGGTCCCGGAGGGTCCGTAGAAAAATATGGGACTCGGGCGTATGCCCAGAATCAAATTCCGAGGTCCCAAGCCCGAGAAATGAATTTTTGAGTAAAATTGTTTTTCTGAAATTATTAAGGAAAATTGAAATGAAAATCGATTAGAACGTGTTGGTATCGGGCCCGTATTTTGGTTCCGGCGCCCGGTACAGTTCTTATATGTGATTTAAGATATTTCTGTGAAGTTTGGTTGAAATCAGACGTCGTTTGACGTGTTTCGGACTATAAGTTCTAAATTTGAAAGTTTATGAAGTTTGAAGAAAAACTATTGGTTTTGAGGCTTGATTCATTGTTTTTGATGTTATTTTGGCGATTTGATCGCACGGTTAAGTTCGTAGGATGTTGTTGAGTTAGTGTATGTGTTTGATTAGGAGCCCCGAGGGCACGGGAGTGTTTCCGGGGAGGTTTTGGACTTAGCAAAATTGCAGAAAAATCTGCAACAGGTGCACAGACCTTTTCTTCTTCGCGTTCGCACCCTCTATCTCGCGTTCGCGTTGCCTTAGCCCGCCCCCCCTTCTTCGCGTTCGCGAACAAGCTCACGCGTTCGCGTAGGCCAAATCTTGGACCCCAGTATTTTCCTCTTCGCGTTCGCACTCTCACTCTCGCGAACGCGAAGGCTTGTCAGCTCCTACCCTTCGCGAACGCAACCCTCCTGTCGCGAACGCGAAGGGCAATTTCGCCCAGTTATATTTTTAAGTTTCAGAACAGTGTAGTCGCGAAATTTTCATAAAAACATCCGAGTTTCTTCCTATCCAAGGTCCTTAGGCATCCATTGAAGCTTCCTTTCATCAAGACCTCTTGGGTTAGTAAATTCCAACTCGTTTTTTTCATTTTCCATCATTATTTATTGAATTCCTAAGCTTAAATCATATAATCTAGGGTTGAAATTGGGGGAAAAGGGTAGAATTAGGGCTTTTCGATTTTCTTTGATTTAGACCTCGTTTTGGGGTCGAATTTGAAAACAAATTGTATATCCGGGCTCGTGGAACCAAGCGGGCCCGGGGTCGATTTTGGAATTTTTGGAAGAAAGGTTGGGAATCTATATTTAGGCATTGGGTTTGAATTGTTTAGCTATTATTGATATTATAAAGTAGTTATTTCATAGATTTGATTGAGTTGGAGCCGAATTCGAGAGGGAAAGCGGTCGTTGTGGATTGATTTAGCCGTGGAAGTTGAGGTAAGTGTTTGGTCTAACCCTAGCTTGAGGGAATAGGAGTAGAGTCTTATCTGTTAATTGCTATTTGTCGTGTACGGTGTATAGGCATGGTGACGAGTATATATACATTGGTGTCGAGCATGACCGTGAGTCCTAATTTGCTAAATTGTCGAATTGGTAATTGTTATTTATGAGGAATTGGTTGGAAATCTTTAACATTGAGCCGCTAATTATTGAGACTAAGTGTGGATTTAATTGTGTTAAGTAGAGATTGAATGAGTTTGGTTATAGTTGGATCCCCCTTGCCGGGATGGTTTATTATATTATCTTGTTCCCTTGCCGGGATAGCTTATTACAACATCTTTCTCCCTTGCCGGGATTATATTTGTATTGTGCTGCATGAAATGGGATCGTGTGGCACGCCAACCACGAGATATGATGAAATGGGATCGTGTGGCACGCCGACCACGAGATATTATGAAATGGGATCGTGTGTTACGCCGACCACGAGATATTATGAAATGGGATCGAGTGGTACGCCTACCACGTGATATTATGAAATGGGAGCAAGTGGTACGCCTACCACGTGATATTATGAAATGGGATCGAGTGGTACGCCTACCACGTGATATTATGAAATGGGATCGAGTGGTACGCCTACCACGTGATATTATGAAATGGGAGCGAGTGGTACGCCTACCACGTGATATTATGAAACGGGATCGAGTGGTACGCCTACCACATGATATGAGGAATTGGGATCGTGTTGCACGCCTGCAACAAGAGGAAATTGAAACAAGTGAAAGTGGTTTGTTTTCCCTTATTCTGTGTTTGAAGAGATCAGATGTAGTTTTTTTTGTTATCCCTGATATTCTGTTTTATCTGCTACCCCATAAGTATGTTCCCCCTCCCAGCTTTAATTGTTTACTTTCCGCTATTACTTTGTTGTACTTGTATATATATATCTGCACAGGTTTATCTGGTAGTCTGGTCTAGCCTCGTCACTACTTCGCCGGGGTTAGGCTAGGCACTTACCAGCACATGGGGTCGGTTGTGCTGATGCTACACTCTGTGCATCTTTTTGCACAGATCCAGGTGTTGGAGCAGCATTTGAGTAGCAGTAGCATTCTGGGAGCGAGCTTTCAGTCCAGGGACATTCGAGGTAGCCTTGCTGACGTCCGCAGGCCTGGAGTCCCTTTCTATCTTATTCAGTTTGTTATCATTTGTACCGAAGCAGACAATGTTATGTTTCATTCAAACCTTGTATTTAGTAATCTCTAGACGTTCATGAGTATTGTGACACCAGTCTTGGATAGAGGATTTTGTTAAATTTCCGCATTCCCTTTAGTTAATTATATTTGAGACTTCCGCTTTATCATATTATGATTTGTTTTCATCAAATGGGCGATAATTTGCTAAAAGAAGTAAATTAAGTTGGCTTGCCTAGCTCCTATTAGTAGGCGCCATCACGACTACCGAGGGTGGGAAATCCGGGTCGTGACAAGTAGTAGCTTCGTTGTGTCATTTGGGATGTGTGTGCAAAATTTCAGGTCATTCGGACGTGATTTGGTTGGATTTTTGATCAAAAGCGTATTTCGGAAGAATTTAGGAACTTAGGCTTGAATTCGATGTGTTTTGGTAGATTTGATGTTGTTTGAGGTGTTTTGATGATTGGAACAAGTTTGAATAAGGTGTTGGGTTATGTTTGTGCTTTTGGTTGAGGTCCCGGGGGCCTCGGAGTGAATTCGGATGGTTAACGGAGAGATTGGTGAATTGTTGCAGCAGCTGATATTGCTGTTTCTGGTATTTTCGCACCTGCGGTTTGGGGACCGCAGGTGCGGTGTCGCATGTGCGGAAGTGAAGGCGCAGATGCGATTTTAGGAATTGGGGTCAGGAACCGCAGATGCGGTATGGGAACCGCACTTGCAGAGTCGCAGATGCGACAAAAGGACCGCAGATGCAGTTTGGGCTGGTTAAATGAATTTTCGCAGAAGCGGATGGTTGACCGCATATGCGGTACCGCAGATGCGAAAAAAGACCTGGGCAGAATGTTTGTTTTTAATTCGTTTCATCCGCGATTTTGGGGCTCGTTTCCTCCATAGTTGGTCTTTTTGGGAGCTTTTTGAAGGAGATTAAAGAGGGAATCAAGGGGAAACGTTTGGAGGTAAGAATTTCGGACCTAAAACTCGATTCTATTGTGAAATCTACCTAGAAAATCATGGAAACTTAAGCTAAAAATGGGAGAACTAGGGCTTGGAATTTTGGACTTTTAATTTGGGATTTGAAGGGTCATTTGTGGACGGATTTTGATATTTTTGGTATGTATGAACTCGTGGGGAGATAAGTAACCTATTGGTGTAAAAATTTCTGAGTTTCGAGAAGTGGGCCCGGGACTCAGGTTTTGCTAATTTCGGGATTTTTGGTATTTTTCGATTGTTTTCGCTTGGGCTTTGTTCCCTTAGCATATTGTGACATATTCGTTCTAATTTTGGATAGATTCGTCGCACGTGGAGGCCAATTTGAAGGGCAAAGGCGTCGCGAACTAGGGATTTAGCCGGTTCGAGGTGAGTAATGCTTGTAAATGATGTCCTGAGGGTTTGAAACCCCAGATTGTGCATCGTAGTACTATGTTGAGGTGAGGCACCCGCTCAATGGCGAGCGTGGGGTCGTGTACTATTAGGAATTTGGACTTGGTCCATCCCGATCGATGATTTTTACCGCGTATTTGATTTAAAACTATTTGTTATCATCGTTTATTGGGCTGATTGCCATATCTGGGCTTCGTGCCAATTATTTGAACCCTTTCGGGATTTTTATTTGATACTTCCTCACTGTTTTAACTTATTATTTGAACTCAGTCATATTAAATTCTACTGTTTTACTACTGAGCCATTTTTACTCAGATTTTGAGATTTAAATGATATTTTAAATGATGTTTGGGCTGAGAAACACTGTTTTGCTATTGCTCGAGAGGCTTGTGATGATTTTTGACTGAGTAAGGCCGAGGGCCTATATTATGAGGAGATACTGATACTGATTGGAGGCCGAGAGCCTGAGATGTGTACGCCACGAGGTGGCTTGATTGATATGAGGCCGAGGGCCTAGATTTGATGCCACGAGATGGCTTGTTATTGCGCTTGGCCGTAAGGGGTCCCTCCAGGAGTCTGCACACCCCAGTGAGCGCGGGTACCCATTGTGATGTTAGAGTGAGCCCGAGGGGCTGTTACTGTTGTGAGATGTTGCCCGAGGGGCGGTCGTGGTGTTACTGTGCCCGAGGGGCGAACTTTTATTTGTTTACTTTATCATAATTATCTGTCAATTACCTGTTTACTGGTTTAAAGAGCATTTTTTTTCGATTCTTACTGGTTTTTCCTGATTATAAATGATTTTACTGCTTCATTATAGACTGCCATATGCTTTACGTGTTTTCTTGCTTTCCGTCATTATTTATATTCATTACTCACTGAGCTGGAGTACTAACTTTACTCCCTGCACCCTGTGTGCAGATTCAGGCGTAGCTGGTTCCGCTCTGGAGTGTTGATTTCTTCCAGTTCCAGGCGAGCTTTTTCGGAGATTACGAGGTAGCTGTTGGCGTCCGCAACCCCGTGTCTCTACTCTTCTATCATTTCTGTTTCCTACAAACACTTGTAGTAGTTTAAGACTTTAGCAGACTATACTGTGATTCGTAGATGCTCTTGACTTGTGACACCCTAGTTAGGGCTGTGTTAGGTTGGATTTCCGCATTATTCTTGATATTTCCGCTACTTAGAATTTTTAAATCATGTTTAGACTATTTTGTATTGTTTATCTGCTTTAAAAGATGACTTGGATTAAACTGGCTGGCCTTGTCTTCACGAGAGGCGCCATCACGACCGGGTTCGGGATTAGGGTCGTGACAGTGTCATGGGTTCGACCTGTAAAAGTAGCCACTAATTAATGCTTGTATTAGGGTAGACTGTCTACACCACATACGTTGAAGCAACAGTAAAATTGTCTTCGTTTGACATACAAGTTTCTAGTTCGAGCCGTAAAAGTAGCCACTAATGCTTGTTGTAGGGTAGACTGTTTATATCACGCCCCTTGGCGTACGATCCTTCTCCCGACCCTCTGCGAAAATGCGGAATACTTTATAAACGAGACTGCAAGACTGTCTTTTGCCCTTTTTGAATGTCTTATATGAAAAATATTCACTTGCACTCGTTGTTTGTAATAAATTGAATAATTTAGACTTAAAAATAATAAAAAGTTAAGAGTATATATCACTTAACTATGATTAAGCAATGAAAATTATATACATGATATTTGTGTTGCATTTCATTTGATGCAAATATCAAGAGCAAGTAAACTTTTAATAACATTAAAGACTTTCATTAAACTATTATCTAAGCAACAAAAAGTAAACAGAATTTTTTTGATCCAATGCAATGAACTCAACTAATTTATATCTTAGCTTATTGGCTATATGCTTACTTTAATAACAAACAATTATATATCAAAAATGAAAGAAGGATAGTACAAAGAGAAAGAAATGAATTCTTCTATGTTTTGACAAAAAAGAATCAATCATATTTTTTAATGTCTAAATTGAAACTGGAAGAATAATGTTTGAAACAATATAAAAAATAACGATAAATATTAGTGCCAAATAGACATATGTCCCAACACTAGTATTTATTAGAATAATGACTTATATATTTATTTATTTCTAGAGGTCAAAGTAAACTTAAAACTTGAAACCGGCTATCCACTAAAACCATTTGGCTATTTTCCAATTCTTTGTGCTGGCAAAAATAAAAATATTTTATACTAATGTCTCCTCTCTAGGTCGTTGGGACAACTGCGACTAATAAATTGTATTTCACAATTGCGATTTATAACTTATTTGACAATTGCGAGTTATAACATATAAATGAATTTTTAACGCATGCATATAGCCTCATAAAATAAAAATTTCCATGTCCAATTTGAATCGATCTCAATGGATCCCTTGTTACTGCACAGATAAGTAGGTAGAGAAATTGTGACTAATAAATAGCATTTGGTAATTGCGACTTATACATCGCATGCAGTTAAAAAATGCGAGTTAGAAATCTCTTTTAGTTCACTCATATACTGGCTTATAATCGCATTTGTCAAATGAGATTATAAAATGGTATTCATATATACGATTCTGTCTATTCTTTTTTGCTTATTTTTTTAATATCTTCAAAAATAATACACCACCAAAATTTTGGAGACCAAAAGTTCATTTTAGGAAAAATTCGAATCCTGTTATGTAATATTCGCTTTATCCTGTCCCCCTACCCCTAGTAATAAAGAAAATGCAGATACAGACATCATATTTAAAAAGGAGATCTTTCCAAAATCAAATAATATCACAAAACAAGGAAGTCAGTTTATTAATTAAGTTGGAATGTCTTATATGAAAAATACTCACTTGCACTCACTGTAGGGGCGGCTACAAGCGTATATGGGGCCTAAGGCGGCCATATTTTTTATTGTTTGTCAAAAATTTGTCAAGAGCTACTTTTTGAGATTTTATTAAATTTTTAACTTTTCTTTTCTTTTGTATTTTTGAATAATTAGATGCATATTTTCTTGTTGACATATTTATATTCTAAAAAAAATTAAACAATATGTACAGAGCAAAATTAATAAAATAATAAATAACAAATAAAAATAATACTAGAAAATTAGAATGAACCAATGACTGACTGATTCAAGAAGTTTGAAGACTTTGATTCCAAAATATCTAGTTGTTGACTTGTTGGAGTCTTGGAGAAAGAAAGAGATCCAGTAGAAAGAATTAAGAAGATGAGCATGAATCATGAATAAAGAGGAAGGAAGACGATATGTCTTCTCGAATATGAAGAATGAATGAATACTAGCACTAGAATTAAAACGCTAGTTCGGGAATAAAAGTAGAGTTGTCAAATCAAATCAAAGTGACAACTATTTTTTGTACTATTTTAAACTTTAATTTATTACTATATCTAAAGTTTTTCTTTCTTTTTATATGAAAAGTACAAAAGTACTATATACATATATTTTTTTTAAAAAAAAGAAAAACCTATAAATCTATAAAATATACTCCTTATTCCTAAAAAATGCCCCCCCCCCCCCCCAAAATTGGGGGCCTAAGTCACTTGCCTTACCTCATACTATGTTAGAGCCGGCCTTGACTCACTGTTTGTAATAATTCAAATAATTTTTAACCTTAAAAATCACAAATTAGAGTTAGATTATAAGCACTTAACCATGGTTAAGTAATGAAAATTATAAAGAAAATATTTGTGTTGTGTTGCATCAATTCATTTGCTGCAAATATTGGAGCAAATTAACTTTAACAAATAATGATATATAAAAAATGAAAGAAGGATAGAACAAAGAGAAAGAAATGAATTCTTTTAAGTTTTGGGAAAAAGTAAATTAATACTTTGCATTATTTCTTTGTTAAAATATATACATCAATCATATTTTGTTAAAAATATGACATAATGACTAAATTGAAATTGGAGGAATAATGTTTGAAACAATATACAAAGTAATGATAAATAATAGTGCCAAAATAGACAGCTGTCCCAACATTAGTAATTAGAATAATGACTTCCTATTTATATATTTCAAGAGGTCAAAATAAACTTAAAACTTGAAACCGGCTATCCATTAAACCAATTTGGCTATTTTCGCAAAAAGAAAAATATTTTATACTAATGTCCACTCTCTAGGTCGCATTGACGTGCCCCTTTAACCATAAATAATATTTCAGTATTTTATATGGTGTTGAAATATTAAAAACTTTGTTTCAAAAGTATTTCGAGTGATATGATTCTACAAATCTTCAAATTGTTTTTTTAATTGAAGGTTATGTCCAAGGAAAAAATTCAACCTCTAAATACTCTTTTTGGAAGTTAATTTCGAAATACTTTTTGTTTCAAATTTAATCAAATACTGTTCAAATGCTTACTTTGTATTAAATCAAGCAAGTGACATCCTAATCGATCTTGATACTTGATTCAATAAATTTTATTGATTAAAATTGAAAATTTCATATTTTAAAATAACTTAAGTGAGAACTAAATAAAAGTATATACTTATGATTTACAACGTATTTAGCCCTCATTTGTTTGCACTTAATGGAGGTCTGAATCTTAATCATTCAGATCTCAGACATTAAGTGTGTTAGTTTTTAAAGTCCGAATCTTTTTGGTAATTAATTTCTTATTACCAGGGAAAATATTTACAAGTATAGCAAGAACCCTCAAAACTCACATAGATTTGGACATGTAGCCCCAAATCTAGTGCCCTCATATCTACATAACTACTCAACTACAAACTATGGATAAAAATTGAAATTCTGTAAATGTCTCGCTATCTTAGAATTCAACATTCCACGACAGTGCACTTCTTGAATTATCAGTTTGATCATCTCCTCACTGCTTCTTTGTGTTCCTCTGAAGGTTCTCCAGTTTCGTTCCTGCCAAATATAATAAATAGCACATGCGAGTAATATTCTGTATGTTGCACACATTTGCTTCTTTCCTGATGCATGCCTTATTGCCCACTGTTTTTCAGCATCCCAACCTTGTACATTCCTTTGTATTCCCATCCATTGTAGCAACTTACTCCATATACTTGCTGAGTAGTTGCATTGAAAAAATAAGTGTTCACGGCTTTCTGCTACCCTTTCACATAATGAGCATGCTGAACTTATTGCTATGCCCCGTCCTAGTAATCTGTCTCTCGTATACAACCTTTCCAGAATTACCAAGTACAAGATGAATCTCCATTTAGGACTGCTCCAGTTATTACACAATAATCTCCTCCACTCCACTTTAGGTAAATCACCTCTCAACTTGTTATATATCAATCTGATGGAGTATTCCTTCATGCTCAACACTTCTTCAATTGCTATGTTGACCTCAGTTAGGTATTTACCAGCTCCCAGAATTTTTTGCACTAACCATGAGGCTTGTTTAGGTTTCACTTGCCATATTACTTGTTGCTTGATATAGTAAGTATGAATCCACTGTATCCACAATCTATCCTTCTTCTTATATAGATTCCACAGTTGCTTGATTAGTGCAGCTCTATTCCATATAACCATATCTGTGATATTCAGATCCCCTACCGATTTTGGCCAACATAATTGTCTCCAAGCTACTAAAGCTTTAGCTTTGGTTTCTGTTTCACCTGTCCACAGAAATCTTTTGCAAATTGTCTCAATTCCTTGTAGGATCTTCTTAGGTAAAGGAAATATCTGTGACCAAAATGATTGAATAGCAAATAAAACACTCTTGATCAGCTGCAACCTGCCTGCATAAGACAGAAACTTTGCTGTCCAGTTTTTGATTCTGCCTAACATCTTATCCAGTAAAGGTTGACATTGAGTAATAGATAACCTTTTACTACTCAATGGGACTCCCAAGTATTTGAGAGGCAAAGAGCCTTTAGAAAAACCTAAGCACTGGATAATGTTTTGTTGAATATCTTCAGTGACCCCTCCAAAATAGATACAGCTTTTTTCCTGATTAGCAATCAGACCTGAAGCCTTTGAAAACTCTTGAAAATATTCATACAATAGTTGTATAGACACCGCATCTGCCCTGCAAAACAGCAACAAGTCATCTGCAAAACTGAGTTGGATAATATTCAGCTTCTCACACCTAGGAATGTAGTTAAAGTCAGGCTTCTCTTTAAGAGTCTTCAAGATCCTTGTAAGATACTCCATAGCTAGAACAAACAAATATGGTGATAATGGATCACCTTGTCTAACTCCTCTCTTTGCATCAAAAGGAGTTGTTGGCTCCCATTAACCACAATAGCATAAGACACTGTAGTAACACATGTCATAATCCAAGAAAGAAATTTCCCTAGGATATTCATTTCTGTAAGTACTTGTTCAAGGAAACACCATTCTACAGAATCATACGCCTTTTGCATATCAATTTTAACCATACATCTTGGTGACACACCTTTTCTCCCATATCCTTTAACATATTCATGCCCCAGTAGAACATTGTCACTTAGTATTCTCCTTGGTACAAATGCTGCCTGACTCAGATCAACTAAGTCTCCCATTACTGACTGCAACCTATTTGTGAGCATTTTGAAAATAATTTTGTAAACAATAGTGCAACAGGATATTGGCCTAAACTGCTTTATAGAAGAAGGATTTTTCATTTTTGGGATCAGAGTAACTGTTGTCCTATTTACTGGTTTATACATTATACCATCATCAAAGAATTTCGGAACAGCTTCTGTGATGTCCTTGCCAATTATATGCCAAGTCTTCTTGTAGAAGTAGGCATTGAAACCATCTCCACCTGGTGCCTTTGAGTCACCAATCCCCTGCAAGGCTGTCTTCACATCTTCCTTAGTAAAAGGGGCTATAAGCTGAAGCTGCTGTGACCTTATAAGTCTTGGACCATTCCTTATTATGCTAGGATTAATAGCAGGCATGTTGTTAGTTGATCTCCCTAATAATCCTCTATAGAACTCCACTATCTCCTGTTCAATGCCCTCTGGATTGTTGATCAATCTTCCATTGCTATCTGTTAAACTCTTTATTTGATTCTGTGCTACTCTCCCTTTCATGCTTGCAAAGAAAAAAGCTGTGTTGGAATCACCTAGCTGAAGCCATTGTATTCGAGACCTTTGCTTATAGATGCTCTCTTCTATATTACTCCACTTCTCTAGCTGATGCTTTGTGTTTCTCTCCACATCAAACATATCAGCTGCTGTGTTAGTTGTTCTCATCTGTGCTTGAATGTTTGCTAATTCTTCCCTTAAAGTCCGAATCTTAATCATTAAGTTTATTTATTTTTTTACTTTACAACCACTTAATGGGTCTTAATACATCAGTATGATTAAGATCTATGAGTAACAAAGACTTAATTTCATTAAGATGCTAACATCCATATTTATCATTAATTGCTACCACCACCAACCATTCCATCGCCACTTACCACCACCATACTCAACTACCACTACCACCACTACTGATAACTAGGGATTATGATGCATTTTACACCCCTTCTTACTTGAGTTTTGATTAGAAATGTGTACAAAATAGTCCCAAAGGCTTACGTGTTGTACTTGATTGCAGGGTTTGATCAACAAGGTGACAATTCGTCAAAACTAGCTCAAAAAGGAGTGAAACATGCACAAGTACCAAGAACAAGTCCAAGCTCAGCAAAACAGGACCAATGCGGCCGCACTCCATTCTGTGCGGTCCGCAAAGGAGAGGTTCAAAGAGTACTCATCCAAGGCAGAAAAGCAATGCGGCTGCACTCTATTCTGTGCGGTCCACAAAGGAGAGATTCAGAGAATGCTCAATTTCAGGAAGCCAAGTGATGCGGCCGCACTCCATTCTGTGCGGTCCGCATTGACTTCATTGCGGCCGCACTCGATTCTATGCGGTCCGCAAAGCTAAACTTTAGAGAGCTGTCAAGTTGGAGGATTGATGCCAATGCGGTCCGCGTTCCATTTTGTGCGGACCGCAACAGGAGCCACCGTGGCCGCGGTGCATTTTGTGCGGTCCACAGTGGCCATGTTCAGAGAGCAGGATTTTTTAGCTAAGAGGCTTAGTGCGTCCGCACTCGATTTTGTGCAGTCCTCACTAGCCCCGCAGGGGTATTTTTGTCCAGCATTTTCGGCCTAGTATAAATAGTTTCTTTTCCCATTTTTAGGTCATCAGTTAGATTCTACAGCTGAGCTGCGCTCGTGAATAGTGTTTTCTTACTATTTGGAGTAATTCTTTACAAGAGTTTTACCATTGAATGTTCAAGTTTTAATTAGCAATTTAATATTATGGGTTTATCTTCATCTATTTCTTTTTTTTCCTATATTATCATGAGTAGCTAGACCCATCAGCTAGGGTTGTGGCTCAACCCTAGTGTGGGTAATTGATGGGTCTTGTGTTTTAAGGTTTGATTGTCTATGGGTATTTGATATTTGGACTAATTTATGATTTTATTATTGAATTAGTGGTTGAAAACACTAGTTTATGCTTAGTTGATTTTGGCTCTTTTTGAGAAACAGGGCCTATGTCTCTAAAATTAGTCCAACAAGGAATTGGGGTGTACTCAAGAGAATTGATAGCCCCAATTAAAGGGTTAAACCAGAGATCGTAATACCCGACTTGAACCTCAATTGCTTGCACAAATGATCATTACCCAATTGATCTTGAGAAAGTCAATTAGGGCAAAATCACTCGAATTACCGAGAGGTATAGAGTGAGTAGAATCGTGCAATGGTTATATCGTAATCCCCAAATATGACAGCCTACTCTTAGTCATGAGAACCCGTGAATTATCCACCTAGGTGAAAGTCACTCCCCTAGTGCCTTTTTTAACTAATTAGACAATCTTCAATAGTCTCCTCTTAGCTTAACTTAGCTTAATTTAGCATCTTAGTAGTATAAATTTAGAAGTGATATCAAAACCAAAAATGTTTAGAAGTGCAATTAGGAACAATTATGCAACTCTAACTTAGATAGAAACTCAGTTCCAATCTCTAGCTCCCTGTGGAAATCGATCCCGACCTTCTCGGGTAAAAGATGCTTCGACCTCTCTTGCTACTTTATAGTAGTACAGGGTTGGCCTCGATCACTTTTTGGCGCCGTTGCTGGGGAGCTAACGGTCTTGATTATCTATCTAAGTAGTTTTGTGAATTTTGCTTTTTCCTTCTGTGTTACTAATTTATGTGTGTCACAATTACAGGTGCAAAATGGCAGCAAACAACAATGACCCTCTTGGCAATGTGGTTGCGGGGGAGGAGGTAGATGATATTGGAGATGATGAGGTGCCTCTTGTACCTCAAGGACAACGTAGAGGCCGCCAGACCAATGCAAATGAAAATATTCCAGACCCTCCTCCGCCACCTCCAAGAGTGGCCCCTCGAGTTCTTCCCAACCAAGGCTATGCCAGTGCAATTGTCCCGCCCCGGATCCGGGCAGGAAATTTTCAAATTACCAATGTGATGCTGACATTGTTAGAGCAATATGGGTATTTCACGGGTGCTCCCACTCAAAATGCTTACAAACATCTCAAGGGGTTCGTGGATACCTGTTGGGGGAGCAAGCAAACCAATGTGTCCGAGGATGCACTTCGATTGAGACTCTTCCCATTTTCACTTAGAGGGAAGGCATTGGATTGGCTTGAGCGACTTCCCAACCATTCCATCACTACTTAGGATGAGTTGGAAGATAAGTTCATTGCCAAGTTTTTCTCACCGGGGCACATGGCAGCATTAAGGGACGAGATCTTAGCTTTCAAGCAGGAGCCCACCGAACCATTACACGAGATTTGGGAGAGATATAGAACCATGGTGAAGGAATGCCCCGACAATGATATGACAGAGGCAATGATACAACAAACCTTCTACCGGAGCATCAACACAACGAATCAATGCATAGTGAATCAACTGGCTGGGGGTAATTTCATGAAGCTGCCTTATGATGAAGCTTGTGCTATTCTTGACGAGATGGCTGACACATCCTCCGCTTGGCAAAGTAGAGCCAATGTGCCACAGGGTGACCCCACGGTCACTTACTTGCACAAAGAACTACATGGCCATGGGCAGGCTATAGCAGAACTTACAACAACAATGAACCAATTAGCAAAGGCGCAGTTGCAACAAGTTCAAAATCCTTGCCAAGTAAATGCCATGAAGGGTGTCAACATGCTAGTGAACAATAGAAGACAAAGAGGTCAACAGAACCAAGGGAGTTCGGATCAATTTGATAATGATTGTGGGGGATTCCAAGATGATGACTATGATGGGCAGAATGAAGAGGTACAATATGTGAATAATTATCAAGGCCAAAGGGGCAATTCTTCTAACCAGCAGCAACAATGGAGATCCCTAGGCAATTGGGGTAACCAACAACAAGGCAACAATAATTGGAATAATCAACAACAAGGGAACAACAATTGGGGAAATAATAATCAAAATCCAAATTGGGGCAATCAAAACAACTATCGGAGCAATCAAGGAAACTGGGGCAACAACAACAATTGGGAAACTGGGGCAACAACAACAATTGGGGTGGAAACAAACAACCAGGGTGGATGGAACAACAACCAGGGAAATCAGGGGCAAGGCTTTCAAAGGCCCCCAATGTACCAAAAACCGAGCAACCCATTGCCTTTTCCATCCCAGGGTCCTAGTTCTTCCAACAATGAAATGGGGAGAATTGAAATGATGTTTGAACAGATGATGAAAAAGAATGCTGACTCTGATGCGCAATTGGCTTTTCACAACACTTCAATTAGAAATTTGGAGGTTCAGCTAGGCCAAATCTCACAGTCTTTGAAAACTCGCCCTAAGGGGGCTCTACCGAGTGATACGGTAGTTAACCCAAAGGGTGGGAACAACCATGTTATGGAGGTAACTACAAGGAGTGGACGAGGCGGTGATGTGAATGCCTCCAAACAAAAGCAAATTTTGGGTGATGAAGTTGAGTTGTAAGAAAATGAAGTTCCTTTGGTGGTTGAGAATGTGATTGATGAAAATGTGAATGAAGAAGTGAGGATTGATATTGAAGATGCCGAAGTGGAAACACAAAATGACGTGAACCCGTCTAGGGAACACGTAATAGACATGCCGGAGCCGGTTGTGCCAAAAGCCAAGGCCCCTTGCCTAGGCCACCTCCACCTTATCCTTAGAGGCTAGCAAAGCAGAAAAATGAGAATCAGTTCAAAAAGTTCATTGACATGATGAAGAGCTTATCCATTAATGTGCCTTTGGTGGAGGCTTTGGAGCAAATGCCTGGCTATGCTAAATTCATGAAAGATTTGGTGACGAAGAAAAGATCCATGGACTGTGAACCTATCAAGATGACCCACCAAGTTAGTGCTATAGTACATTCAATGGCCCCGAAGTTGGAGGATCCCGGTGCTTTCACCATTCCTTGCACTATTGGGAGTGCAGACTTTGCCAAAGCTCTATGTGATTTGGGGGCGAGTATCAACTTGATGCCCTACTTAGTTTTCAAGACTTTGGGTATTGGGAAGCCGAGGCCGACCTCCATGAGACTGCAAATGGCGGATAGATCAATGAAAAGACCATTGGGTATTGTCGATGATGTGTTTGTCCGGGTGGACAAATTTATCTTGCCAGCTAATTTTGTGATCTTAGATTGTGAGGTAGATTATGAAGTCCCGATCATATTTGGGAGACCTTTCCTTGCTACGGGGAAGGCCTTAGTTGATGTGGAAGCAAGGGAACTCACTTTTCGGGTGGGTGATGAAAAAGTGGTCTTTCATGTGTGCAAGTCAAAGAAGCAACCCAATTTTACAGAAGTGTGCTCATTTGTGGATCTTGTCACGGCTGTGATGATCGATGATACTAGTGCAATGATCAATGTGGAGGACCCTCTGGAGGCCGTATTGTTGAATCTTGATGTCAATGATGATGAGGGCCGAGTGGAGTGCGTGAATGCTTTACATGGAATGGGCTCTTATTCTTATGAGCCTAGGAAACTCTCTTTGGATCTTGAAAATAGAAAGACTCATCCAGCAAAGCCTTCAATTGAGGAGCCTCCGGTGTTGGAGTTGAAGCCATTGCCTCCACACCTCAGGTATGAATTCTTAGGCCCTTGTTCAACTTTGCCAGTTATTCTTTCCTCTTGTGTTACTAACATGCAGGTTGATTCCACATTGGCGGTGCTCAAAAAGCGGAAGAAGGCAATTGGATGGACTTTAGCTGATATTCCGGGAATAAGCCCCGCATTCTGTATGCACAAGATTATTCTTGAAGATGATGCAAAACCCTCTTTGGAACATCAAAGGAGTTTGAACGAGGCAATGCAAGAAGTTGTGAAAAAGGAGGTGATCAAGTGGTCAGATGCCGGGGTTGTGTACCCTATCTCTGACAGCTCGTGGACTTCGCCGGTGCAGTGTGTGCCGAAGAAGGGTGGTATGACCGTGATGACCAATGCTAAATAATGAACTAATTCCAACCCGGACAGTTACCGGATGGAGGGTGTGCATGGACTACCGCAAGCTGAACAAGGTGACCCGCAAGAATCACTTCCCATTGCCTTTCCTTGACCAGATGCTTGATCGTCTTGCCGGGCGTGCCTTCTATTGTTTCTTGGATGGATATTCTGGGTACAACCAAATCTTGATTGCTCCGAAGGATCAGGAGAAGACCACATTTACTTGTCCATATGGCACCTTTGCCTTTTCTCGGATGCCTTTTGGGTTGTGTAATGCACCGGCAACATTCCAACGGTGTATGATGCCATTTTCACCGATATGGTGGAATATATTTTGGAGGTATTCATGGACGACTTTAGTGTGGTGGGTGATTCATTTGATGAATGTTTGAAAAATTTGGATAGAGTGTTGGCCCGTTGTGAAGACACCAATCTTGTGCTCAATTGGGAAAAATGCCACTTCATGGTTGAGGAGGGCATAGTGTTGGGTCATAAAATTTCAAAGCATGGCATAGAGGTAGACAAGGACAAAATAGAGGTGATTTCAAGGCTTCCTCCCCCCACTTCTGTCTAGGGGGTTAGAAGTTTTCTTGGGCATGCGGGGTTCTACCAGAGATTTATCAAGGACTTTTTGAAGGTAGTGAATCCCTTGTGCAAGCTACTAGAAAAGGATGCCAAGTTTGTGTTCGATGAGGGATGTATGCAAGCATTTGAACTTCTCAAGCATAAGTTGACCACCACCCCTATCATTACCGCACCTAATTGGAGCTTGCCTTTCGAGCTCATATGCGACGCAAGTGATATTGCGGTTGGGGCAGTTCTGGGTCAAAGAGTGAACAAAATGTTTCATCCGGTGTACTACGCGAGCAAGACAATGAATGAGGCTCAAAGGAACTACACGGTTACTGAGAAAGAGTTGTTGGCTATTGTGTTCGCAATGGAAAAATTTCGGCCATATCTCATGGGAGCCAAGGTCATAGTGCACACCGATCATGCAGCTCTTAGGTACTTGATGACGAAGAAAGACTCCAAAGCTAGGTTGATGCGATGGGTCTTGTTACTTCAAGAGTTTGATTTGGAAATTGTGGACCGGAAAGGTAGTGAAAACCAAGTGGCGGACCACTTGTCCCGCTTGGAGGAGGAAGGGAGGCCGTGTGATGGCCTAGAGATCAATGATGCATTTCCCGATGAGCAGCTACTTTCTGTGTCAATGAGTGATATGCCATGGTTTGCGGATGTTGCTAATTACCTTGTGACTGGTATAATCCCGTGTGAGCTCTCTTCTAACCAAAGGAAGAAGCTCAAACGGGATAGTTTGGATTTCTATTGGGATGAGCCGTACTTATTCAAGATTTGCACCGACGGAGTGATCCGGAGGTGTGTCCCTGAGGAAGAGCAGTTGAGTATCTTAGAGGCTTGTCATTCCTCTCCCTATGGTGGCCATCATGGCGGGGCGAGGACAGCTTCGAAGGTTCTGAGTTGTGGGTTTTATTGGCCAACTTTGTATAAAGATGCAAGTGATCTTGTGAAGAGGTGTGATGAATGTCAAAGAGCGGGTGGTATTTCGAAGAAAGATGAGATGCCCCTCAACACCATTCTAGAAGTGGATATTTTTGATGTGTGGGGTATTGATTTCATGGGCCTATTTGTAAGCTCGTGCGGGAACACCTACATTCTAGTGGCAGTTGACTATGTTTCAAAATGGGTCGAGGCCGTGGCTTTGCCCAACAATGAAGCTAGGAGTGTGGTTGCGTTTCTCAAAAAGAGCATTTTTACAAGGTTTGGCACTCCTCGTGCTATCATAAGTGATGGGGGGTCGCACTTTTGCAATAGAGCTTTTGACACCTTGCTTGCAAAGTATGGTGTCAACCACAAAGTTTCTACTCCTTATCATCCTCAGGCAAGTGGCCAAGTGGAAGTCTCAAATAGGGAAATCAAGAGTATTCTGTCTAAAACGGTCAATGCAAATAGGACCGATTGGTCTAAGAAGTTGGATGATGCTCTATGGGCTTACAGGGCTACTTACAAGACTCCGATTGGTATGTCTCCGTACCGGTTGGTGTTTGGGAAAGCTTGCCATCTACCGGTTGAGTTAGAGCACAAAGCCATGTGGGCTTTGAGGAAATTGAACCTTGAATGGGATGTGGCAGCAAATCTTCGTGTGGAGCAGCTTAATGAACTTGATGAATTCCGATTCCATGCCTACTCCAGTTCATCCTTGTACAAGGACAAGATGAAGTACCTTCATGATAAATATGCTCGTAGCAAGGAGTCCAAAGTGGGTGATTTGGTTCTCTTGTTCAACTCTCGGCTATGTTTGTTTCCGGGAAAGCTGAACCCTAGGTTGGTGCTGCTGCTGGGCACTCAGTGCGGACCGCAGTGGTTTTTGTTCGGTCCGCGGTGCTTCTGTGCGGTCCGCAATGCCATTTAGTACGGACTGCAGTGAAATAATATCTGAAAGTGGAACTTGAGGACTGCGGCCGCATTGCATTTTGTGCGGTCCGCAGTGCCTTAATGCAGACCGCATTGCCTTTTGTGCGGTCCGCGATGCACAGATTCAGAGAGTGGATAGTCTGAACCCTACATTTGTGCGGACCGCAATGGATTTTGTGCGGTTCGCAGTGGCCTCTTTGCGGGTGCGGACTGCGGTGGTTTTTGTGCGGTCTGCGGTGCTTCTGTGCGGTCCGCAATGCCATTTAGTGCGGACCGCGGTGAAATAACATCTGAAAGTGGAACTTGAGGACTGCGGCCGCATTGCATTTTGTGCGGTCCGCATGCCTCAATGTGGACCGCTTTGCCTTTTGTGCGGTCCGCGGTGCACAGATTCAGAGAGTAGGTAGTCTGAACCCCACCTCTGTGTGGACTGCAATGGATTTTGTGCGGTCCACAGTGGCCTCTTTGCGGCCGCACTGCATTTTGTGCGGTCCGCATTCTGCATTTTTGTATTGTCTGCAACTATTTTCCTGTAACTGTCAAATTAATTGATTCTATTGATACTAACAAAGCATGACTGAATGTTGCTTGCAGACAATGGTGATCAAGAGGCAAAGGTGATAAACAACCAGGACGAGGAGAGTCCTCCCGGGATAGGGGACGTGGAAAGATAACATTGATCCCCCAAGTTCGGGAAGCAATAAAAGCAACAAGGAAGGCGATCCGGACTGCTGATAGAGCAACTTCCCACTCATCAGGAAGTGAGTATGAGCCTTCCCGGGAGGTGTCTGATTCTGACTCTGTCTTGGAGTTTATAGATGACTTCCCGGACAGGTTTAGGCTGACTGATGAACCTACTCCTCAAGGCTCTCCCACTGCCCGAGCACCAGTGCGTGTATCTTCTGAGTCGTCTGAGGGCTCAGCCGCTGGCAGTGGCAAAGAATATTCCACATCTCCTACAGCTTCACTATCCGGAGAGAGCCCTGTAGCAGAAATAGGGGATGAAGTAGAAGGCGGTGAGCCTCAGGTGGGAGGAGTAGAGAGAACTAGAAATCCGGAGGCATGGCAGGACCGGTTTGTGAGTGAGGTTGCCTATCACAAGTTCAGAGAGGTGGCTCGAGAGGAAGCTAATACCTGAACGAAGTTTCATCGATAGAGACCTCTTGCCTCACAACCCCAATGTGAGAAGACAGTTTAGAGAGAGAGTGGGCTGGGAGTACTTCTTAAGCAACTGTGAGGATGCAAACGAGCACCTGGTCAAGGAGTTCTACACCAATGTTTCTCACATCAAAAAGGGTACCAAAGTGACCAAGGTGCGGAATTTAAAAGTACTATTTGATGGAAAAGCAATAAATGACTACTTGGGCTTCAATGAGGAGGACGAATCTTTATATTTGGAGAAGATGGCATTGGGTGAGGAAGCTCGTCCTTGGTTGGAACAGTACTTGGCAATCCCAGGTACCACCCCCGATTGGTTGAATGCGGGAGTGAAGATCTTAAGGAGAAGTTTGAATTTCGAGGCTAAGGGATGGGATGCATTCTTGTGCAGCAGACTAGACCCTACTACCTACGAAAACTCACTCCCTCTTCACCGGGCTATATTGGTAGCATCAATCATGGCGGGGTACCCGATTAACGTCGGGAATGTGATGTCTCGGGTGATTACACGGGTGGTGAATGAAGGTGACAGAAACTATCTCTTCCCCAGCTTCTTGACCATGTACCTGAAGGACGTAGAGGTAGAGAAGCGGAAATTTGATGTGAAAGTGAAAGCAAAGGCACCGTTCTCATGGTACAGCCTGCAGGGTGATGACAACCCTAAAGGCAAGAACTACAAGGGAAAAGCCACTGCTTCAACTGGCCAGTCTGAAGAGCCAGTAGTGGTAGTGGCTCCTACTCAGCCTCCTTCCACCTCAGCAGACATGCCTCCAGGTCCATCCACTTCTACAGCTCCAGACATACCTTCCACATCTGCCTACCCACTGACTGCGCACCGTCTAAGCCAGGCCCTCGTCAGCATCAACAACTGGATGTAGACAGCTTCTTCTAAGTTGTCTGTACTAACTACTACGGTGGCAGTCCAGTCAGCACCTCCTCCTTCACAGGTCCCACAGTCCATTGAGGACACTCTCAAGGAGCTTCTGGACAACCAGAAGAAGCTCCTAGAGAACCAGAAATTGATCACAGAGGCCATTGATTCACATGGAAAAGCACTCAAGGAGCTTGCAAAGGAGGCAAAGAAAATAAGGAAGACTCGGGCTTCAAAGGAGTCAGCAAAAAAGCTCAGGGTAGAGGTTGACAGGCTGAAGGCGGATCAGTTGCCTTTAGATTTGTTATTACATGACCCAGCACCAGCAAGCCAGCCCCAGCCAGAGCAGGAGTTAGAGAGGCCTCCCAAGAGGAGGAGGTGATTCCCCATTCAGATGATGCAGTCATACAGTTGGAGGACCCGCAGGGAGATTCCTCCAGCCAGCCCAAAAAGTCAGCCCAGGACTCAGTCCAGGTCCAGGCACAGGTCCCAGCAGAGCCACAGGGAGCCAGTCACAGGTTCCCGAGAAGACAGAGGACCCAGGGACCCAGACTCAGGATCCCATACAGGCGGAGGACCCCATAGGGAGTTTCTTTTTCCTCCCTTTCTCTCTTTTTGTGCTTATTTTGGTTAGTTGGCATTGAGGACAATGCCAACTTTCATTTGAGGGGGTAGCCCTACTTGGATTTGGATGATTGTACATAGGATAATATTTTATGCTTTCTTTCCTTTTTTATCTTTTGTATGTATATAACTTTAGCATTTCATTGCACTTTTCGTACTTTTTACTTTGGGTCTATATATAAAGTTACCTTCTTATGTATATATTCATTCTCCCTATTGTATATTCGTCTAAATCCCCTCTTGTACATATTCATTTTACTTTCTGCATTTTTCATTTCTTAGCTTCTTATTTTATGTTTGTAGCTTCTTGTTTTGAGTTTTTTTTGCAATAAGCCTTTGGTTTTCTTAATGCCACAGTTCTTTCCAAAGGTGGAATCTGTGTGAACCGGGTGGCTCTTCCCGATGATAGATGGCGTAACAACCTTCTTAAGGGTTTGAGTCTGTTTTTCTTTTTGCTTTTTAGTAGTTAGTTGGTAAGGGTGCCTCAAGCAAAGCTTCACTTGGGCCTAACACATTTGTCTTTGATCCCATGGTCAAAAACAAATCATTGTGTGTAGGATGGTGAAAGTTCTGACCTTGAGACTCTTGTGTTGGCCGATAATCATTAATTGGTTTTTTGGGACCATTGTGTGCTCAAATCTTATCTAAGGTTGTTGTGGGACCCCGACTACGTGTCTTTAGCAATCCCAAAGCTTGTGTGGTAAGAATTTCAATTGTAAGTCCAAGTACCGAGCCATTGGTCTAGAACTTGCACTGAATGTTTGTCTAGGCGAAATCCTAAGTGGAATTTAACTTGAGACGTGATTATAGGCTCTCCTTGATCCGAATGATATCTTGAACACTTCCATAGCCTACCAATAATAAAATCCCTAGTCAGCCCTTTTGAGCCTTAGACCTTTTCCTTTCAATAACCACGCTACAAGCCTTTACCCGTTCTAAAGATACCCTCTATTGGCACCGGATCTTTCCTTAGCACATGGCAAAAGTATAAGTTTGGGGGGAGAGATGGGGATTGAAACAAAGTGGTAAAAGGTACAAAATGAAGAAAAGGACAGGCAATAAAAAAGAAAGAAAATCAAAAAGACAAAAAAAAAAGAATGTTCAATGTAGAAAAGAATGAAGGGATTCAATAAAAGCAAAGAATGAAAGGTGTGGAAAGCTTAGAAAGGAGAAAAGATTTGAAATGTACAAGAAAGAGTGACAGTGTGTCTCTCTAACCCCTTAGAAAGAAGTGAAATGACTTAAAAAGTCAAGTGAATGTGTGCCAAAATGAAGCAAAAGAAGTGCTAAAGGGAAGATGGAACCTACTTAGACCAAACATTTCCTACCCTACACCAAAAGCCTTTACTATGTCTCCACAAAAGGCCTATATGATCTTGAGTTGAATGAAGCTTACATTAGTGGTGTGTCACGATCCAATTCCCAACCCAGTCGTGATGGCGCCCTTCGTGAAGACAAGGCCAGCCAACAGAACATTAACACTTCTTTTAACAATTTCTTAGCATAAACAGTTCTAAATCATAGTTACTGAATAATCATAAGTGCGGAAATAAACATAACATAACGGGGAAAAACCATCCCAAACTCAGCCCGATGATCGGGGTGTCACAAGTCACGAGCTACTACAGAGTTGATGAAAATACTACAAGTCTGGAAACATAGTCTGAAGATGAATAAAATATGCAGAAGATAAGAAAGAAACGGGCTGTGGACGTCGGCAGCAACCTCGTCTCTCCTAGTCCGCCTGGTCTGGAAGGAAATCAGCGCTCAGGTACGAACTCAGCTGTGCCTGTCTCTGCACACATGGTGCAGGAAGTAATGTGAGTACTCCGACCCAGTGAGTAATAAAAATAAATAACGACTGAGAACATAAAATCCCACAAGGGCACAAATAATGCTATCTCAAGCAGCAACATCAGATAAACAGTAGAAACCAGTGAAATATAGTAAGAAAATCTTTTTGAAAACAGTTAAAAATCAATCATACTCAACCAGTAAGTCAGCCATTGTTACCTGACCGGTCAGCCATTGTTACCTGACCAAATGCGTATTACAGTGCCATTGTTACCACTGGTTAGTCATTATTACCTGACTAGTCAGTCATTGTTACCTGACCAAACGCGTATAACAGTGTCATTGTTACCACTGTTCAATATTTAATCACTCTAGATGGGTACCCGCGCTCACTGTGGGTGTGCAGACTCCGGAGGGGATCCTACAGCCCAAGCGCTATCAACAAGGCCTTAAAGCCTGAACAATATCAATACGAGGCCTGAAAGCCTGCTCACAATGCACTCGAGGCCTGAAAGCCTCCTCACCTCACTCATCATGCCCTCACTTAAGGCCCCTCGGGCATCAGTAAACAATAATACCCAGCTCAACAATAGTTCAAATATCAGTTAAAACTCCAAGTTTGAGTAAAAATATAGCTGAGTTCATGAAACAGTGTAAATCACATGGACTGAGTTCAAATAGTATTTCAAATAGTGAGGGAAAACAGTGATAACAGCTCACAAAGAGTTCAAACAGTCGGCAACAAGCCCAAGTATGGCAATGAGCCCAAAACATAGTGAAAACAACAAGTCATAGCTGACACGCAGTAAAATATTATCCGGGCTGGACCAAGTCACAGTCCCCAATAGTAGATGACCCCGCGCTCGTCGTTGAACGCGTGTCTCATCTCAACACAGCACCAAGTTGTGCAAATCCGGGGTCTCAAGCCCTCAGAACATCATTTAAAATTATTACTCACCTATAGCCGGTCTAAAGTCTAGCTCGCTATGCCTTTTACCCTCGAATCGACCTCCTCGCGCGTTGAATCTGATCAAAACCACAAGGAATACATCACAATAGGCTAATGGATCATAACCCAATCGAAAAGACTCGAAAAATATCAAAAATCACGAAGTTGGCAAAACTCGAGCCCCGGGCCCACTTCTCAAAAAATTACGAAATTCACATCACCGGATTCCTCGTCTCGCTACGAGTCCATACATATCAATTTTACCAAAATCGGAGTCCATTTGACCCTCCAAATTCTGTTTTCAAAATTACAAATTCTCAAGCCCTAGCTTTACCCCCTTTTGATGAATTTCAACCAATTTCCATGTTAAATTTAGCATAATTAAATGTATTTGGGTCAAGGGACTTACCTCCAATCACACCTAGTCGAAATCCTCCTTCAAATCCGTCCAATAGCTCTCAAGCTCGTGTAAAAATGGTGGAAATAACTTAACCCTCGCAAATGAAAATGATATTATAAAACCCCTTTTGCCTACAGCGATTTTCGCTTATGCGGTCCCCCTTCCGCATATGCGGGACCGCTTCTGCGGCCATTTCCCCGCTTATGTGATTTCTCACTTAACTTACCACTTCCGCCTTTGCGACATATTCTCCGCTTCTGCGGATTACCAAAGATCGCTTATGCGGTTATTCACTCGCACCTGCGGACCCGCTGATGCGAAAAGGGGTCCGCTTATACGGAACTCATCAATTCAACACAAGATCGCTTCTGCGCTTTTCCACCCGCTTCTGCGGTCCATTTCTGCAGAAGCGGAAATACCAGATGACAGAAATCTCAGACCTGAAGCAACTTCCAAAAACTCTCGTTTAACCACTCGAATTCACCCCGAGGCCCCCGGGACCTCAACCAAAAACACCAACACATCCTAACACCTCATTCAAACTTGTTCCAATCCTCAAAACACATCTAACAACGCTAAAACCATTAAATCACATCGGATTCAAGCCTAAGTTTCTTAAAAACTTCCGAATTACGCATTCGATCAAAAACCCAACCAAAACATCTCCGAATGACCTGAAATTTTGCACACACAATCAAAATCACCTAACGGAACTACTGCAACTCTCAGAATTCCATTCCGACCCCCGGATCAAAATCTCACCCACCAACCGGAATTCGCCAAAATACTAACTTCGCCAATTCAAGCCTAATTCCACACCAGACCTCCAAAATCACTTCCGATCACGCTCTTAAGTCACAAATCATCCCCCGAAGCTAACCAAATCACCGGAAATCACATATGAGCCCTCTAACTCAATAGTCAACTTCCGGTTGACTTTTCCAAAACAAGCTTTCCTTAAAGAGACTAACCATCTAAAACCAATCCAATTCAACTCGATCACCTCAAATACCGATAATGAAGCATAGAGAAACATAATATGGGGAAAACGGGGCGGTAACTCACGTGACAACGGACCGGGTCGTCACATCCTCCCCAACTAAAACAAACGCTCGTCCTCGAGCGGGTCAAGAAACATACCTGGAGTCTCAAACAAGTAAGGATATCTGCTCCGCATCTCCCGCTCGGTCTCCCAAGTTGCCTCCTCCACGGGCCGACCTCTCCACTGTACCTTCACTGAAGCTATATCCTTTGACCTCAACTTTCGAACCTGACGACCCAAAATAGCCACTGGCTCCACATCATATGTCAAATCATCACCCAACTGAACCGTGCTGAAGTCTAACACATGAGACGGGTCCCCAACATACTTCCGAAGCATAGAAACATGGAATACCGGATGAACCCCCGACAAGCTGGGTGGAAAAGCAAGCATATAGGCCACCTCCCCAATCCTCCTAAGTACCTCAAAAGGCCCAATGAACTGCGGGCTCAGCTTCCCTTTCTTCCCAAACCTCATAACGCCCTTCATGGGCGAAACCTTCAACAAGACCTTCTTGCCCACCATATATGATACATCTCGAACCTTCCGGTCCGCATAACTCTTCTGACGCGACTGAGCTGTGCGAAATCTCTCCTGGATCACTTTCACCTTCTCTAAGGCATCCTGGACCAACTCTGTCCCTAATAGTCTAGCCTCGCCGGGCTCAAACCAACCAACCGGAGATCTACACCGTCTCCCATATAAGGCCTTATACGGCGCCATCTGGATACTGGATTGATAACTGTTGTTGTAAGCAAACTCTGCAAGTGGCAAGAACTCAGCCCAAGAACCTCCAAAATCAATAACACAGGCACGCAACATGTCCTCCAATATATGGATAGTACGCTCGGACTGCCCGTCCGTCTGAGGATGAAACGTTGTGCTTAACTCCACCTATGTACCCAACTCCCGCTGAAAAGTCCTCCAAAACTGGGAAGTGAACTGAGTACCCCTGTCTGAGATGATAGAAACTGGGATCCCATGCAGCCATACAATCTCCCGAATAAAAATCCCTGCCAGACGCTCCGAAGAATAGGTAGTACACACCGGAATGAAGTGCGCGGACTTGGTCAGCCGATCCACATCACCAATCGAATCAAACTTCCTCGAGGTCGAAGGGAGACCCACTCACAAAATCCATAGTAATCCTCTCCCATTTCCACTCCGGAATATCCATCCGCTGAAGTACACCACCGGGCCTCTGATGCTCATATTTGACCTGCTGACAGTTGAGACACCGAGCTACATAACTCACAATATCTTTCTTCATTCTCCTCCACCAGTAGTGCTACCTCAAATCCTGATACATCTTCGCGGCACCCGGATGAATGGAATACCGCGAGCTGTGGGCCTCCTCTAATATCAACTCCCGAAGCCCATCCACATTGGGCACGCAAATCCGGCCCTGCATCCTCATCACGCCATCATCATCAATAGTCACATCCCTGGCATCATCGTGCTGAACCCTGTCCTTAAGGACAAGCAAATGCGGGTCATCATACTGGCGCTCTCTAATGCGGTCATACAAGGAAGACCGAGAAACCATACAAGCCAACACCCGACTAGGCTCCGAAATATCTAACCTCACCATCCGATTGGCCAAAGCCTGGACATCAACTGCAAAGGGCCTCTCCCCAACTAGAATGTATGCTAAACTACCCATACTGACCGCCTTCCGGCTCAAAGCATCGGCCACCACATTGGCCTTCCCCGGGTGATACAAAATGGTAATATCATAGTCCTTGAGTAACTCAAGCCACCTCCGCTGCCTCAAATTAAGATCCTTCTGTTTGAACAAATGCTGAAGGCTGCGATGATCGGTGAATACCTCACAGGATACTCCATACAGATAGTGCCTCCAAATCTTCAAAGCATGAACTATAGCAGCCAACTCCAAATCATGTACAGGGTAGTTCTTCTCGTGAGGCTTCAACTGACGAGAAGCATATGCAATAACTCCACCCTCCTGCATCAACACACATCCGATCCCAACTCTCGAAGCATCACAATATACAGTGTAAGAACCCGAAACTGATGGCAACACCAACACTGGAGCCGTGGTCAAAGCTGTCTTGAGCTTCTGAAAGCTCTCCTCGCACTCATCAGACCACACAAATGGTGCACCCTTCTGCGTCAACTTGGTCAAGGGCGAAGCAATAGATGAAAAACCCTGGACGAACCGGCGATAATAACCCGCCAAACCGAGGAAACTCCGAATCTCCGTGGCTGAGGACGGTCTAGGCCAACTCTGAACCGCCTCTATCTTCTTAGGATCTACCTGAATACCATCGCTGGACACCACGTGCCCCAGAAAAGCCACAGAACCGAGCCAGAACTCACATTTGGAGAATTTTGCATAAAGCTTCTCCTCCCTCAATCTCTGTAATACCACTCTCAAATGTTGTGCGTGCTCCTCCTGGCTACGCGAGTACACCAGGATGTCATCAATAAAAACAATCATAAATGAATCCAGATACGGCCGAAATACACTGTTCATCAAGTGCATGAATGCTGCTGGGCCATTAGTCAACCCAAAGGACATAACCAGAAACTCATAGTGCCCATATCTCGTCCGAAAAGCAGTCTTCATGATATTTGAATCCCTAATATTCAACTGGTGATAGCCTGAACGGAGGTCAATCTTGGAGAATACCCTTGCCCCCTGGAGCTGGTCAAACAAATCATCAATACGGGGCAGGGGATACTTGTTCTTCACTGTCACCTTGTTCAATTGCCTGTAGTCAATGCACATTCTCATTGTGCCATCATTTTTCTTCACAAACAAGACCGGTGCACCCTACAGTGACACACTCGGACGAATGAACCCCTTATCCAGGAGCTCCTAAAGCTGATCCTTTAGTTCTTTCAACTCTGCTGGTGCCATACGATACGGAGGAATAGATATGGGCTGAGTGCCCGGCACCAGATCAATACCAAAATCAATGTCCCTGTCCGGCAGCATGCCCGGCAGGTCTGCTGGAAACACATCAGGGAAGTCCCTCACAACGGGCACCGAATCAAGACTAGGAGTCTCAGCTCCGACATCTCTCACGAAAGCCAAGTACGATAGACAACCTTTCCCAACCATCCGCTGGGCCTTTAGGAAAGAAATCACCCTGCTAGGAACATAGTCAGTCACGCCATGCCACTCAATCCTCGGAACACCCGGTATGGCCAATGTGACTGTCTTGGCATGACAGTCCAGAATAGCATGGCACGGAGATAGCCAATCCATACCCAGAATAACATCAAAATCTACCATGCTCAACAGCAACAAATCAACTCGGGTCTCCAGACCCCCAATAGTCACCAGACAAGACCGATACACATGGTCTACAATAATAGTATCACCTACCGGGGTAGATACGTGAACAAGTAAAGCAAGACACGTACCCAGATGATGGGAAAAATATGAAGACACATAAGAGTAGGTAGAACCGGGATCAAATAAGACAGAGGCATCCCTGTGGGAGACTGAGATAATACCTGTGATAACAGCATCTGATGCAATAGCGTCTCTCCTGTCTGGGAGAGCATAGAACCGTGCCTGGCCACCGCCTGATCGGCCTCCCCCTCTGGGGCGACCCCTAGCTGCCTGACTCTCACCCCTAGCTGGCGGGGCGGGTGCTGAAGAAGATGGGCCAAAAGACGAGGGCTGACCCCTCTGCTGAGACTGACTACCACGGCGCCGAGGACATTGCCTCCACATGTGCCCAACCTCCCCGCACTCATAACAGCTCCCGGGTGCTGGGAATGGGACTGAAGGGAACCCCGCGCATCAGAGTGACTGGCTGACGCACTCGGTCTGGAGGAACCCTGAACAGATGGAGCTCGTGATGAACCCTGAGCCGGAAGAGCGCCGAGGGATGGCTGACTCTGCTGATACCCCTGATGACCTTGGCTGGAAGATGACCCACGATACTCAGAGCGAGCTGACTGAGGAGGCCTAAATGAACGACCTCTGCTCTGCTGGAACTGACCCCTAGACGGAGCACCGCTGAAGCTACCAGAACCTCGAGGCCTCTTGGCCTCCCTCTCCTCTCTGTCCTGACGGCGAGCCATCTCAATATCACAAGCAATATCAACTGCATCCTCAAAGGAAATACCCAGAACTCTCTCTCGAGTCATCAGAACACGAATGTGATAGTTAAGTCCATCTACAAACCTCTTGATCCTCTCTCTGTCGGTCGGAACTATCCATGAGGCATGACGGGCCAACTCAGAAAATCTCGCCTCATACTAGGTCACAGTCATGTCTCCTTGTCGAAGCCACTCAAACTGCCTACGCAGCTCCTCTCTCTGAGACTGTGGTACCCACCTCTCCAAAAAGATAGTGGAGAACTCCTGCCATGACAAAGGCGCTGCACCTGCCGGCCTACGCCGCTCATACGACTCCCACAATGTGAAGGCAGCCCCAGTGAACTGAAATGCGGTGAATGCTACCCCGCTGGTCTCCAAAATCCCTACTATCCGAAGCATACGCTGACACTTGTCCAGAAATACCTAGGCATCCTCGCCCTGAGCACCACTAAAAAATGGAGGCTGGAGCCTACTGAACCTCTCAAGACGACGCTGCTCGTCGTCTGGCATGACTGGAACTACAAAGTCCTGAACTGGTGCAACCGGCTGGGCTGGAGCTGCTCCCGGTGTCTGTAAACCCTGCATAACCTGCTCCGTTGTGCGAGCAGCGGGGGTCTGACTGCCTCCCCCGACCTGAGAAGTAGCCGCTGTAGCAGTGGCTGAAACTACCTGGGCTAGGCCAGTGCAAACTAATAGTATCTGAGCCAAGGTCTCCTGGAGACCCGGAATCACAATGGGCACTACCGGTGCTTGTACAGGTGCTGCTAGAATGTCTGCAGCTGGGGCCTGATCCTGAGCCGGGGCCACTGGTGGGGCAATAGGTGCTGCCCTCGCGGCCCTGCCCCTACCGCGACCACGACCGCGCTCGCGGCCTCTAGTACCCTCAGTAGGTGGTACCGGTGGGCGTCCGTCTCGTCCTGTACCGCGGGTCCTCGCCATCTGCGAGAGGATAGAACACAGAAGTTTAGTTCCCGGATCAACAAAATCGCACGACAAGAATTTCAAGAATGTGAAGTTTTCCTAAGGGTTCTGCAGCCTCTCGAGGATAACTACAGACATCTCCGTACCGATCCGCGAGACTCTACTAAACCTGCTCATGACTCGTGAGACCTAGTAACCTAGGCTCTGATACCAACTTGTCACGACCCAATTCCCAACTCGGTCGTGATGGCGCCCTTCGTGAAGACAAGGACAGAACATTAACACTTCTTTTAACAATTTCTTAGCATAAACAGGTCTAAATCATAGTTACTGAATAATCATAAGTGCGGAAATAAAACGTAACATAACGGGGAAAAACCATCCCAAACTCAGCCCGATGATCGGGGTGTCACAAGTCACGAGCTACTACAGAGTTGATTAAAATACTACAAGTCTGGAAACATAGTCTGAAGATGAATAAAATATGCAGAAGATAAGGAAGAAACGGGGCTGTGGACGTCGGTAGCAACCTCGTCTCTCCTAGTCCGTCTGGTCTGGAAGGAAATGAGCGCTCAGGTACGAACTCAGCTGTGCTTGTCTCTGCACACATGGTGCAGGAAGTAATGTGAGTACTCCGACCCAGTGAGTAACAAAAATAAATAACGACTCAGAACATAAAATCCCACAAGGGCACAAATAATGCTATCTCAAGCAGCAACATCAGATAAACAGTAGAAACCAGTGAAATATAGTAAGAAAATCTTTTTGAAAACAGTTAAAAATCAATCATACTCAACCAGTAAGTCAGCCATTGTTACCTGACCGGTCAGCCATTGTTACCTGACCAAACGCGTATTACAGTGCCATTGTTACCACTGGTTAGCCATTGTTACCTGACTGGTCAGTCATTGTTACCTGACCAAACGCGTATAACAGTGTCATTGTTACCACTGTTCAATATTTAATCACTCTAGATGGGTACCCGCGCTCACTGTGGGTGTGCAGACTCCGGAGGGGCTCCTACAGCCCAAGCGCTATCAACAAGGCCTGAAAGCCTGAACAATATCAATACGAGGCTTGAAAGCCTGTTCACAATTCACTCGAGGCCTGAAAGCCTCCTCACCTCCCTCATCATGCCCTCACTTAAGGCCCTTGGCCTCAATCACTCCAAAAATAGTCAAAGCCCCTCGGGCATCAGTAAACAATAATACCCAGCTCAACAATAGTTCAAATATCAGTTAAAACTCCAAGTTTGAGTAAAAATATAGCTGAGTTCATGAAACAGTGTAAATCACATGGACTGAGTTCAAATAGTATTTCAAATAGTAAGGGAAAACAGTGATAACAGCTCACAAAGAGTTCAATCAGTCGGCAACAAGCCCAAGTATGGAAATGAGTCCAAAACATAGTGAAAACAACAAGTCATAGCTGACACGCAGTAAAATATTATCCGGGCTGGACCAAGTCACAGTCCCCAATAGTAGATGACCCCGCGCTCGTCGTTGAACGCGTGTCTCATCTCAACACAGCACCAAGTTGTGCAAATCCGGGGTCTCAAGCCCTCAGAACATCATTTAAAATTATTACTCACCTCCAGCCGGTCAAAAGTCTATCTCGCTATGCCTTTTACCCTCGAATCGACCTCCTCGCGCGTCGAATCTGATCAAAACCACAAGGAATACATCACAATAGGCTAATGGATCATAACCCAATCGAAAAGACTCGAAAACTATCAAAAATCACGAAGTTGGCAAAACCCGAGCCCCGGGACCACATCTCAAAAGATTACGAAATTCACATCACCGGATTCCTCGTCTCGCCACGAGTCTATACATATCAATTTTACCAAAATCGGAGTCCATTTGACCCTCCAAATTCCGTTTTCAAAATTACAAATTCTCAAGCCCTAGCTTTACCCCCTTTTGATGAATTTCAACCAATTTCCATGTTAAATTTAGCATAATTTCATGTATTTGGGTCAAGGGACATACCTCCAATCACACCTAGTCGAAATCCTCCTTCAAATCCGTCCAATAGCTATCAAGCTCGTGTAAAAATGGTGGAAATAACTTAACCCTCGCGGATGAAAATGATATTATAAAACCCCTTTTGCCTACAACGATTTTCGCTTATGCGGTCCCACTTCCGCCTATGCGGGACCGCTTCTGCGGCCATTTCCCCGCTTATGCGGTTTCTCACTTAACTTACCAGTTCCGCCTTTGCGACATATTCTCCGCTTCTGCGGATTACCAAAGACCGCTTCTGCGGTTATTCACTCGCACCTGCGGACCCGCTGATGCGAAAAGGGGTCCGCTTATGCGGAACTCATCAATTCAACACAAGATCGCTTCTTCGCTTTTCCACCCGCTTTTGCGGAACCGCTTCTGCGGTCCATTTCCACAGAAGCGGAAATACCAGATGACAGAAATCTCAGACCTGAAGCAACTTCCAAAAACTCTCGTTTAACCACTCGAATTCACCCCGAGGCCCACGGGACCTCAACCAAAAATACCAACACATCCTAACACCTCATTCAAACTTGTTCCAATCCTCAAAACACATCTAACAACGCTAAAACCATTAAATCACATCGGATTCAAGCCTAAGTTTCTTAAAAACTTCCGAATTACGCATTCGATCAAAAACCCAACCAAAACATCTCCGAATGACCTGAAATTTTGCACACACATCCAAAATCACCTAACAGAACTACTGCAACTCTTGGAATTCCATTCCGACCCTCGGATCAAAATCTCACCCACCAACCGGAACTCGCCAAAATACTAACTTCGCCAATTCAAGCCTAATTCCACACCGGACCTCCAAAATCACTTCCGATCACGCTCTTAAGTCCCAAATCATCCCCCAAAGCTAACCGAATCACCGGAAATCACATCCGAGCCCTCTAACTCAATAGTCAACTTCCGGTTGACTTTTCCAAAACAAGCTTTCCTTAAAGAGACTAAGTGTCTCATTTCCATCTAAAACCAATCCAATTCAACTCGATCACCTCAAATACCGATAATGAAGCATAGAGAAACATAATATGGGGAAAACGGGGCGGTAACTCACGTGACGACGGGCCGGATCGTCACATGGTGACTCACATAAGGGGCAAGCATATGGTACCTAGTGACGTACTTTTGACATTTCCTTGAGAAAGATGAGTGTATTTCCATCAACCTTGTTTTGAGTGATACTATCCTAAAGGTGAGGTTTGCTTAGGGAAAGTCGAGGATGTCTGAGTTTGGGTTCCACAATGACCAAAGTAATAGAAAGAGTTCCTTTGATGTGTTGAGTCAACTCTTGATGCTCTTGTGTCGCACTAGATACATGGTGTTTAAAAGAGTGGATGTTGTTAATGATTCATTTGAATTGAGGGCAATTGTTAGTCCAAATTGATGCTAGCTAAGGTCACTTTAGGTCGGCCGAATTTTTTTGGATTTACTCTTAAGGGGTGGGTCTTATTTTGTTTGCTTGAGGACAAGAAAAAGCTTAAGTTTAGAGGAGTTGATAACTAGGGATTATGATGCATTTTACACTCCTTCTTACTTGAGTTTTGATTAGAAATGTGTACAAAATAGTCCCAAAGGCTTACGTGTTGTACTTGATTGCAGGGTTTGATCAACAAGGTGACAATTCGTCAAAACCAGCTAAAAAAGGAGTGAAACATGCACAAGTACCAAGAACAAGTCCAAGCTCAGCAAAACAGGACCAATGCGGCCGCACTCCATTCTGTGCGGTCCGCAAAGGAGAGGTTCAGAGAGTACTCATCCAAGGCAGAAAAGCAATGCGGCCGCACTCCATTCTGTGCGGTCCGCAAAGGAGAGATTCAGAGAATGCTAGTCAATTTATAGGAAAGCCACGTGATGCGAGCATCCTCTTGTGCGGTCGCCAATTGACTTCAGTGCGGCCGCACTCGATTCTGTTGCGGTTCCGCAAAGCTAAAATTCAGAGAGCTGTTCAAGTTGGAGGATTAATGCCAATGCGGGCCGCGTTCCGATTTGTAACGGACCGCCCAATAGGACCACCGCGGCCGCGGTGCATGTTTGTGCGGTCGCGGTGGCCCATGTTTAGAGGCAGGATTTTTAGCTAAAGAGCCTTAGTGCGGCCGCACTCGATTTGTGCGGTCGCACTGTACCGCAGGGGTATTTTTGTTCAGCCATTTTCGTGCCTAGTATAAAATAGGTTCTTTTCCTATTTTGTAGGTCATCAGTTAGATTACAGCTGAGCTACGCTCCATGAATAGTGTTTCTTACTCTATTTTTTGGAGTAATTTAACAGAGTTTTACCATTGAATCTTCTTAGTTTTATATAGCAAATTTAATATTATAGGTTTATCCTTCCATCTAATTTCTTGTTTTCCTTTATTATCATTGAGTGCTAGACCCATCAGCTTAGGTTGTGCTCAACACCTTAATGTGGCGTAATGATGGGTCTTGTGTTTAAGGTTTGATTGTTATGAGGTGTTTGGCATAATTTGGACTAATTTATGGTTTATGTTTGATTTAGTGGTTTTGCAAATACTAGTATTATGCTAGTTGATTTTGGCTTTCTTTGGAGAAAAAGAGGGGCCAAGTTCTCTAAAATTAGTCAACAAGTAATTGGAGTCTACTCAAGAGAATTGATAGCCCCAATAAAGTATAGAACCGAGAGAACGAATCGTAATACCCGACTTGAACCCAAATGCTTGCACAATGATCATACCCAATTGGATCTTGAGAAAGTCAATTAGGGCAAAATCATCGAATTACCGAGAGGTATTATGAGTTGTAGAATCTAGTGCAATGGTGTTATATCGTAATCTCCAATATATGACGGCCTAGTCCTTAGTCATGAGAACCCTGTCAATTATCCACCTCAGGTGAATAGTCATCCCCTAGTGCCTTTTAACTAATTAGACAATCTTCAGTTAGGTCTCCTCTTAGCTTAACTTAGCTTAATTTAACCATTCTAGTAGTATAAAATTAGGAAAGTAATATCAAAAACCAAAAATGTTTAGAAGTGCAATTAGCAACAATTACGAATCTCTAACTTAGATAGAAACCAGTTTCCAATTCTCTAGACTCCCTGTGGAAATCAGATTCGTCCTTTCGGAATAAAAAGCTGCTTCGACCTCTCTTTCTAGCTTATAGGAGTACAGGGTTGGCCGCTCGGATCAACTACACCTCCAACCTCCCTTCAAATCTATGTCGCTGATCCGGCCAACTAATGCCTTATAAAAAGAACTCTGCGGACGTTACAAAATATAACCCAGTATTAACGCCCAGGGGGGAATCCAAGAATTAACCTATCAACTCGCTATCTTCAGACATACCAACTTTCCCCAAATATTCCAAAATCTTCAGTTAGTGTTCTTAATAATCTAGCTTGCAAATAACTAATGGCTTAAACTAAAGTAAAAATTAAGGGGATTTGTAACAATATGAGAAAAGCTAAGGCAATGATTCCCCTTTGATGGAATCCCTTCTCTGTTATGCTCATACAAATTTACCCACACATCTCTATCAATCATGTGAACGCCTAATCTGCGCAAAATCTCTTCCGAGTAATCACAGTAATCTACGTATGCACTCTCCCGAGATAACTAAGCTTGCTTTATTTAGCACAATTCACTTTGAATTGCACCCAAAGCTTCGTTATTCCTAATCCCGCCTTTAAGCTCGCATATATAGATTTCCTCTAATAATCTGGAGTGGTGTTGTTAAAACCCAATATGCAATCGTTTTCCAAGTATGCACACTAAAAATAGACACAACTATGAGGCCTGTAAATTAACTAACAACGAACACGAAGTGAACAATAAAGATTAAACTTAGCAATTTTTGTATCACATACCAACAAGAAGTTTCATCACCCAATAGCGTCCATCAAACGCTCTAACAGGAATTTGCTACTCATGGCTATGGGAAATTAACTAAGCTTCTGAATTCATAATAAAATCAACAGAAAGAAGAACAGATGGTTCTTCAGAGTATTCTTCTCCCAATCTTATTTCCTTATGCTAAGAAACCTAAAAATCATACCATGCCTGCTCTTGGGCGAGTCTGAATGTCTTAAATAGGGTTCTAGTCTAAAATCCCGTAATGACACTTTGTGTCCCTGAGGTTTACTGCGCCTGCCCGTCGCGGATAGAACCGCTGGCAAAACACCTCGCGGAATCTCAATCTCTCCTGCAGACTGCTTCCTACCGCGGTGCTGCCGCGGCTCGCGGTAGGAACCGGCGGTGACGATCCAGTTCTCTGAATCCTATCGGCCTCGTTTTTTGCGACGGTTCACTTAAGGAAATTTCACAGTTGGCCCTCTTTTTCTCACTTTATCCAAAAACTGCTCCTTAGGCCGTCTTTATACTATATCAACTTACAAATCATGAAAAACACTAATCAAGAAGCTTCTTTTTCATACTTTGTTTAGCATTAAAACTGACACAAGAAGGTGATCTCATTTAAGGTGTGATATATAGCTCAAATTCATCCTTTATCAACAACCGCCACTTAATCTTTTGCTCGCTCGCTCGAGCACAGTACTAAAACCACACTTCTAGGCTACTGCTTCAATTGCACTTGCCTCCCAATTATGTCATCACCTGTATTTTGATTCGACCAAGAGGCACAACTTCTAATGCAGACTCTCATTTACCAAGACACACTGTGTGCTCACTCCATTATCTTAGAGTGACTCACTTTTCTTCTGAGTACTCCTAATTTAAACAAAATCTGAGAATGTTCCACACACATTATGAACCAATAGACATTATAGATCTCACTCACTCTCATCAAAGAGTATTTCCACATCACAGACATACCTATAAGTTCCTCTGATAATGTACTTCTACCAAATCGAGCCATTTCAGTCAAAGATCAAAGAGGTCTTTATAGGTTGTTAATGTAGGCTAAGGGAGGGTAGGATTATTTGGATATTATGACTACCTCCCTAACACTTTAATACACACTTCTTTTTATTTCACTTTGTGGGTTCAACCCAATCATTATCCACATTTGTGTCATTTGTGACCCTCCACTTAATATCTTCTTACAACTTGCGTTATTTTTTTCCAGGAGATTATTGTACAATGCAGTTCACCAATCCAAAACCTTTCATTCTTGATTCCCTTTTCTTTCCACTAACTCTCTCCCACCCCACACTTTGACTTCTTGTATATTCTTTTTGGTGATTCAAGGCTTCTAGGAGATAAAGGTTCAAACAATTAAGCTTATTTAAAAACACAGCGATTTAGATATATAGGGTTATCAAAGGAACATTGCTTGCAGGCTCAAAAGGGAGTTAACTGATGGTAATATGCAACAGGGATTCTCAAGTATAAGGGCTTGCACAAAGAATGCCTCAATTATCTATAAAACCAAACGACTTCTATTTGTGCTTTGCAAAAACAATGGGCAAGTTCTAGGTATGCATAATGCAAGCATAGGATGCATAGGTAAACAACTCAACACACACTATAGCATGTAACTCATGTCCCGGAATCAGATTCATCAACACAATCTACGACTGTTCAAGCCAGACAAGATGTGCAAATTAAGGCATAGATTATGAGTCCACAACAAGCTTGAACCTGACACAGTTGTTCTTAAATGGCGGGGCCACCCCACTTGGGCGGTTTTTTAAAAACACTTTTTTTTTTCCCCCCCCCCTTTTTTTTTTGCGGACCCCCCCCCCCCCCCCCCCGTTCGTTTATTATTCAAGTTGCGACATTTGATTCTTCTCCCACCCCCCCCAAAAACCCCTAGCGCTACTAAGTTTTAGTAACAAAAAAAACACTATAAAAGAAAAAATCTACCTAACCGATTCTCAAGGAAAAACCCTTGGAAATAGAAACCGTTGGCCAAAAGAAAACAAGGCGGCAGGTAACTACATACCTAAAAGAAGAAAAATAAAATAAAAAAAAATTCTACGATGGATAACTCCACTCAAGAGTACTGTCCACATAGTCCTCAGGGAGAGATCTCTACAGGTTAATATATATATATATATATATATATATAATACTAATATACATATATATAGTATATTATATATATCTATATATATATACCTGACTTATGACCCTCAAGAGACCCGTACACAAGTGTCCTGCTCGTGGGCCAAGTTCAGCTACTCTTAACTATACACTTACTCATCACATCATGTAACCACATCTAACTGCTACCACCACAACAACAGGCTATATTATTTAAAATAACACAGTTTAGAGCAAGTCTCCACCCCCCACTTAAATCATGCACTGTCCCCAATGTCCATATCTACATACAATAAAGAAGAATGATGAGAAGACCTTTCTCTGAGACTCAATTCGATCAGTCGGAGACGGTGCCTGTGGTCACATGGCGGCCTCCCCAATGCGCGTAGCAAGCACTATAAACCGGCTCTCAGTCTAGCTACCTCTGTACGATGGGGTCCATCCGTGTGTGATAGCCATTCACCGAGGTGCGGAGATCCGCGACCCTTCCATCCAAGGAGGCACAGCATAGGCCGGGAGGACTGTGGCGTGATTAGGGCTGCTCCAGGAATTGTGGTGCCGGAGGAGGCCCGGCACTGGCTCAATAGACCTTCATGGACGGATTGCAACAGGGAGCCGGATCATCCTCAGCTCGATCCAGCATCTCAATTGTGTGCGGGGCCCCTGCCCCACTCTTGATGCTAGAAGCTTTGAAAGCTGCTTGGGAGGAAAATCGCCGATCACCAGGTTCAGGTAGGCGAGTGTTTCTCATCAAGCACAATTTGGTCACCAAGGGAAAGGGGAATAGAATCCCTTTTCAAGCAGCGCGCCCGTAAGACCATTTAATCCCAATTTACCGATTCCGCATCAAATCTACTTCCCTGTACAACAACCACCAATGGTCAACAGTGTCCCTATTGAAGTGTTCACGGTCCGTTGTATGCTAGAAGGGCAGGGAACCTGCTACAGATAAACAGTCTCAACCACACTTGGCAGGTGAGTGAGAGGAGTTAGCATTGAGGGTTGACTTTGGTCACATATCCATATGGCTTGCCCCCTGTGCAAAGTACATCCGTATGACCTCCCATGTCACCCCGGCCTGTCATGGGTAATAATCGACATCTCTTGGTGAACGGAGCAGCCGCAAACCACCCGGCGAATTATTTGAATCTGAGCACTGACCACCATACCCCGAACAATCACCTCCCTAGCCAAGTTCAAGGGGCAATTGGCATAAAATCACGGAACCAGCATTCTTGTTAACTGGATGCAGGCGTCAGCAAATAAGAAACTCCATTTCTTGCCTCGTTATCTCTTCATACATCTCCACCTTTCTCTCGGAGCGAGCTGCCGTCAATGGGGATTATCAGGGATTAAAAGTTTGGCTAGCCTTGGCGTTGAAATCGTCTCTGCACAGTTCCGATTGGATATCTGACTCATCATACCGCAGGTCGGTTTGGGATGTGCTCCAGAGCGCCTGTTGCCTTTTGGAGCATGAACCTGCAAATAATCAAACAAACATCAACATATGCCCTACGCTTGTGCCAATAAGGTGGTTACTAGACTTCACCCACCAATGACACCAAAAAATAAGCCCTGACTTCACTTCATAACAACCCCCACAATTAGCTCGCATAAATTCTTACACGTCCTAGTCAATAATACACCCGCACACTTTTCCATTCAATGTACCCAATGACATCACAACACCACCAAATAACAAATACAACTCTACAACAAACATCCCTCATACCAACAAAACCACTTCATACCAACTATCACCATCCAACAATTCAACTACACAACAGAAACCATCAAATACAACATCTCAAACCTAGGTTGTGGGCTCTTAAACACCCCAAAAATATACAACTTAGTGCCACAGTATTTGGCCAACACATGACCCAATCCATACCTTTATACCACAAAAAACTCCTAATTAGGCCTGCAAACCACCAAACAACTTCACCATTAATTACAAATGGAGACCCAATTTAATTTGGCACCAAACAACCTCTCATCAAACAACCAACTAAAACAAATGGCAAACATAAAAGAAAGGCAAACAAAAATTAAAAAATGCCAAAGTAAACACTAATTCTAACTAGATTAAACTAAATTGCTAATCTAAACCAAGTTACACTACTTATAAGAAGAAGAATAGAGAGGAGAAGAATTAACTTACTTGAGTAAGATGGGCAGAGAAATGCGGGGTGTTTAATGGAGTGAGGAGGAAGAGGGTGGAGAATGGAGGTTTGGGGAAGAACATGGAAGAAGAGATTTTGGAGAAAAAGAAGAGAAAAAGGAAAGGGATGGGGGTTGGGCTGAAATAATAGAGGGGAGATAGAAAGGGGTGGGTTTGTGTAAAAGAATAAAGAAAAAGAAATCAAAAGAAAACGTTACAAGACCGTCTTCGTACTCTACACCTCTCGATGCGTGTTCGCTACGGTGTCTCCCATACGTGCATCGCGTTCTCTGCGCCTTAGGCGCGGTAGCAGCCCGTCGAGCGACTGGAAGCGTCCAGTCGGTTCCGCCCGAGCCCTTTGATCCCCCTTACACTGCGGTCGCCGGGGAACCAGCGGTCGAAGCCCCTCTGAATTCTAACGCCCATTTTTTTTTTGTTTTTTTATTTTTTTTTTTTAGATGTACCAAGATTACAATTAACAACAAGTGTCATGGTGCCTCCCATGTGCGCCTGACATTAACTCGCGGCTGCCTATGTGAGCGAACTTACTCGTTCGCTCGACCTCTTGGAGGTTCATGCTCAAATGCAGGCTCTCCTCTGATGTCCCACATCAATTCACTCGGCATCTTGACCACATTGACTCAAATGTGACGAGTCAATCTCAGTTAGAAACTTCCACAGCTCCGGAAGACCTACCTACAAATGGTCCAGACCACCTTGATTCTCTAAGCTTACTGGGAATAACCGCGCAGTCTTTGAGTTGTAAAGACAGTACCCTGTTCCCTCACGTTTCGATGTGTTGCTTCTGTTCAATGATGTTACTGATCGTGAAGCCTTTTCATTCTCTCTTTTATATAGCCTTGTTCTCCACTTAAAAGAGATACCGGACACCTCCTCTGGCTCATGTAAGTCCAGTACTTCTCGAGTGGCGTGCCCGCGAGCTCCAAGTTAAAGCAGCTGACTTGTAGTGACCCCACACTTATATAGATTCCAGTTTTTACAGGTTAGCTGACAGGCCTTCCAACCATACTTATATGGATGACTGACCAGACTGGGGTCTCAATTGAAGCTGTCATGTAAGCCGGAGTAGCATCATCGCAACTTAATCGCATTGAACCCAGCAGTCTCCGTTGTACGCATTTACAGGTTTTGGCCAATACGCTCTTGATCCTCTTGTGCGAGCAGCCTCAACCTAGTCCAGGCATCTGTTGGTGAGTACAGGGATAGCCACATCTCTGGCGCACATCATATTTAGCAAACAACTTCATCGAAGGCCCGGTTGCAGAAATGAAGTCTCCATCCATCGCTAAATAATCGCGACCTTGGTCGTCCCAAAGGGGTCTAAATGTTCTTCCTTTAGAAACGCCGACTAACCAACTTAGCATTCATTCGTGGGTATATGCGGCAGCTTCACCCATCTGGACACGGTACTCTACAGCATACAAGAATGATTATTTATTTGCCATAGGGCTAGGGCCAAAAATCTATCCCCAAACATCAAACACTTCCATCTTGAACTGGGTCTCATGGGCATCTCTGACGCGGGAAATGTCCTCGGCTTGCGTTGACATTTCATACAGCTCTTGACCCATAAGTGGAGCATCTTTTAAATACCGTTGGCCAGGAAAAATCCGGCTCTAGCGCACTTAGCCTGCAGTACCTGATGCCTCCAAAGTGACCGCCATACGCTAAAGTGTGACAATGCCTGCAAACAGAAATTGTTCGATCTCCGGACGATTCCCGATCAGTGTGGTCAAGCATATTTCTAAACAATAGCTCATCACAGTGATACATTGGCTTTCGCAAAGAATCTCTTCCTTTGGACCGATACAGGTCGTGAGGAACATACCACTGGCCAGTAATTAGCATAGTCTGCATACCAAGCGCTTGCCTATGGGAGTGGTAACGCCAGCAGTGCTCATCTTGGAAAGGTTTCCCAGAACTTTCCTCCACTTCCTATAACATTTTCAGCTCCTTTCAAGTCGTGATAGGTGCTCAAATCAGCGTCACTTAGCTCATGCCCCTTACGTCCGCAATTTTCAAGGATCCGAACTCTTGCCATGTCAAGCAACAGGACAGCCTTGGCGAGAGTCCTTCTTTCTTAAGATCTAAATGCTGTATCGGTCGTTCGATACATATAGACAGTATGAGCATACCATCATTCTTGTCTCCTAATTCTACTGCGATGTCAAGTTATCAAATTACTTGATCCATTAGATAGTGACCTAACTTTGCAATGCATCACATGGTCTGCATTCTAGTTTGTCCTGTGATTTCAATGGATCACCCTACTAGAATAAATGCGGACGTTTGTCCGCCCAGCACTGCTCGCCCACCGCGTATCACTGGCGAATCACACATCAATTCAAAAACGCGTTGCTCCAAGTCAGGAGGCACTTAGTGGGTGCTGTGACAGCCTTGTGCTTAATCCTATAAAGCTTACCGATGCCATCATGCAGAGAAAGACAAAAAGTAGTATCTTTCTGATAACACTTATCAGAGAGGCGAGGGTGGGCATTTTGGAGAAGTCCTTACTGTGAACCCGGAGATCCGGCATGTACCAAGAAACGTTCCCTATAGCTTTAGACTGAATGTTCAGGTACCGGCGGCCAGCTTTGCTCTAGACATCAAACCTTTGCTCTATCCACTCATTCCTTGCTCGGACACCCAGTGCCCCAAGACTATAACCTTTCTTGTAATGAAATGGCACTTTTCTCCCAATTCAGCTAACCCAATTAGTCTCGATTGCACCGTTTCAGCACACGCTCAATTCACTAGGTAGTCCTCAAATGAGTTCCCCCACTGAGAAGTAACCGATGAAATCCTCCGATTATATTCTCTCTACCATTCAGTAATATGGCCATCAGCACCATGGAAGTTGGCGAGTGTGGCACTATTAGAGCATAGACCAAAGGGCATCTCTAGAATGCCATATCCGCTAACGGGCATTGTGAAGGAGGTCTTTTCATTATCCTCAGGGCAATGGAAATCTGTTGTACCTGGAGAGTACCCATCCATAGAGCAAACAGTCGTTACCTCCCTGCGAATCTCAGTGAATGAGGCAGGAGATGGGTTCAGCTTTTGTGGCTAGGAGATTAACTTCTATAAACCATGACGATTTCCAAGCCGTGACGGTTTTGTTGATATATAAGTTCATTGTTGTCCAAGTTCTTCACCACTATCTCACCCTTTTAGGCAACACACTTGAAGTGGGCTTACCCAGCAAAGTCTGTTAGAGATTGTGAAATGATAGTCCCGCATCCAACCATTTATTCCACTTCATCTTGCTTCACCAACTTCTCATATTCGGGTTTACCCGTCTCTAATGTTGCCTGGAAGATTTATGCCTCTTCGTCCCCAGCAGAATCTTGTGCCAAGAGTGGCGGGCTGATCCTCCTTTGTATGTTTGCACATGGTCCATTCTCCAATGCAGCTTTTGCACCCCTGTAACCTGTGAAGCTGTTACACTGCAATTCTAACAAACACTGAGAAGCTGAAAGCAGTATGTGGAGTCAAGCAACAGTACAACACTGAGGTAGCGTGCAATGTTGCAATGGCTTCAGTTCCCAGCTGTTCAGGGGGTTCTTTCGATGGATGTTTAGCTGGAGGGGTCTCTCTTTTTCTAAGTGCAAGGGCTCAAACTCTCAGATTCTTCTCCCAAGAACCTCTTTACCCTCACATGCCAACACCCATTCCGCAAATACCTCACTCATTCACTTCAACCAAATTTGTAAGCATCTTGCAAGCAAGGGATCTCACACCGTCAACGGCCTCAGTCATCAGCCATCTACAATTTAACTCCACTGCATCAATAACTAAGGAAGCCATATTTGCGAGATCACTTGGTCGCCTCATCGATCTTCTGCACATTGAACTATTAATTTCTTCATCAAATTGAAGCCTAAATCTTAAGCTCCCTTCGATCTCGCAATCAATCAAAGATCTCCCCTCGTGGCAAGAAAGGGTCGGTCCTAGAATATAGAATTTCTTCATCCATTGCAATCCAAGATTACAAAATCTGCAGACACGAATTTCCCCCACCTGAATAAGCAAATAGTCAAGAATCCCAAATGGACCTAACAGTCCTATTGCGTGCCCAGCTGCACAATAACAACAGTCGGTGCAGCTTCCCATGCTAAACCTCTTATAAATGACCAGTGGGCATGAGATTAATGCTGGCCCATTTAAATCCACAGAGTGCCTTAGCAAAGGATAGTTCCATAGTGACTGGACTTGTAAACTACCTGGATCAGAGAGCTATTAGGAACCAGTCTAGATACCACTGCACTACATGTCTGAGTAAGGGTCACAGTCGACAAGTCTTGAAAGTCAAACTTCCGAGACATCAAGTCCTCATTCATTTTAGCTTATCCTGGCATTCTCTTTAGCGCTTCAATCAATGGAATGTTTATCTGGATTGTTTTAGGCATCTCTTAGGAACTTTTTATACTTGCTCCTCTTTTGATGCTTGGCCAACCTTTGCGGAGAAATGGTGCGGAGGTCTTTTCTTCCCAATCACTGAGATTTTCTTTCCAAATATGTCTAACTATTGGTTTCGCTACTATTCAAATGTACTGGCTCAACTACTGGTCTCAGTTTCTGACGCATATTCTTTTACTTCAGGAGCAGGGGAACGGTTTACCTCTTGTCAATCCCGGTAGAGTCATCAGCCTCTATGAGGCATGGATATAGTTGTCTTCAGCCGTATGTTTTCTCAGCTCTCGCTGTTCAACATTAGATCCCTAATTTCGTAGCTCACGCCATCAGCGCTTAGGGCTTGATCTTTTGATTTGATTGGATCTGAGTGTAATGTCCTTAGGACGATTGTATAGGACATTGAAATTTGGATCCCCACGTTGTACCTCAATATTCTGATAGCTGCATCATGCTGCATCCACCCTTTCATTTATTTAGCATTGTGACCCCAATAACCGTTGCTCATTGCTTAAGCCTGCAAACCGTTCTATCTTCTTCACCTTGCGTTCTAGTGAGGTGTACCTTGGCTGCTGATTTATTGTACCCTTGTGTCGTAGGTACTGTGCCCTATTGTTGGGGGGTCTCATGGCCTCCATGTTTCCGACGTTTATACTTGCGTTGCGGGTTGGCCTGTACTGCTGCTGAGTCTGCTGACCCTAGTTCTGATTACCTTTGCCTCTGACCCCCATAGTTTAGCCACTATAGTTCATATTTCAGGGTGCTGGCGTGATGATGATCATGCTCTGTATTCCATTGGATTACCAATTGGCTGGCTAATGCAAGATGTGCACAAGCCCCCATTGTAGTGTCACTAATGAACCCGTTGCTTCTGCCCTGATTCCGCCACCTTTTTGGTGGAGGATGCTCATTTGTGTCAAAAAGTAGTCGCCATGTTTTCAGCCATTGTGATTAGAAGGATCAAGAGGCACTGAGTGCACCACTGGCAGTGATAGTGCATTCCTAGATGTCCACCGAATTCTGCGCCATCTTGTCGAGCAAATTGACCTTCTCTCCAAAAGTCTTCCTGAAGAACTGCCCCACAGCCGACATCAATTATATTCTCAAGCCTGTCTGACAGTCCCATGTAAAACCGTTGTCCCAACAATTGCTCTGGAACACCATGTGGGAGACACATAACCAACATTCCTTTAAACCTGCCCCATGTCTCGTGTAGTGTCTCATTGGCTGGTTTGAAACTCACAATCTTCATCAATTTGTTGAGCGGTCTTGGTGGGAGGATGGAACTTGTTGTGAAATGCTTTGAACAACTCATCCCAAGTGTTCTATAGAGTTTATGGGAGCGAGTTTAGCAACCTGAGCAGCTCTGTCACCGAGATGGAAACAATAATAATCTGATTGCTTCCGGAGTCACGTTCGTGCCTTGGAGTTTGCAAATAGACAGAATCTGTAGTGTTGTTGCGGGTCTTCGTTTGGTCCCAGAAAAAGTCCCTTTTCGCAAAGGGTAGCATGTTATTTGTGATCTTGGAAACGATTCAGCTTTGTATTGCAGCCACAATAATGGGCAGTGCCAGTATTGTCACTGGGGTTGTGCCCAGTACATAAAGTGCAACCCTCAGGACAAAGGTGCAATTGCTCATTCCTGACGTTCCCGTTGGTCATTAGTCGCCCATGTCAATTTCGAGTTGGTTGTATTTGTTGTGGTTGTTGAAGTCTTTTGTTTGCACGATTCAATGCCCGGAAGTCTTTCGGGGTCGAGGATAGTCCTTCAAGCAGTTCTCCAGTCCTCGTAGAATTTCTAGGCAGCACCTGTGCACCAGATCAACAACAGTCAAATTTTACAATGAAAAAGTTGGTAGAGAGAAAACTGACTACAACAAGAATCTTGTATTTCTGTCAATGAGCAATTGAGAATTCCCGTAACTCACCCGGCAACGGCGCCAAAATTTTGATCACGCCCAATATGCCTTATAAAAAGGACTCTGCGAACGTTGCAAATATAAACCCGAGTATTACGCCCAGGGTCCGATCCACAGAGAGTTAACCTATCAACCGCTATTTTCAGATCTCTTCC
>NW_017671698.1:33227-127476 GCF_001879085.1 Nicotiana attenuata | reverse complement strand
GCATACTTATTCCCTTAAGCTTAACTCTGCTCACAGTGCTTGCTCTAGGGAAGCATCTTACTGAATTACCTTTAAAGGTTATTCTTCTGTTGTCCATTATATTAATGCCGGAATGCAATCTCTAAAATTCTCACAATACCGACTATTACCAATTCCTTCGATCCCTAATTCATGTTCGATTTTTTTTGTTTACAAGACCATAATAATTTCTGTTACTACAGGGGGTCTAACTTTTTCCTTCTGGTAATCACGTCGGAGTCACCAACTCATTTCTTGAAATGGGGATATGACTTTATGGCTTATACTCTTTTATTGCATCAAGGCCTGTGACCTCTTGTCTTTCCCTTCACTTGGCTGTAGACTCTGTCATCCTGTCATATTTTGATTTACTATTATCACTGATTTATCACATCTTACCCATAATATTTCATTTACTGTCTTCTTATCCTCCGACTAATATTTCTATCTATCACTTTATTCTGAAAACTTCAACAAAACGTCTTTTCACTTTTAGCTCCCCTTGCTTTATCTTACTGGCTCTTCGGGATGCCTAAAATTTTCTCTCTCTCTCTCTCCCCCTTTCTCTCTCTATAGGGGCGGGAGTCATACTAACATAATTATTTATCCCTTTTTGGATTCCACTGCCTATCTTCTGAAATTTCTGAATATTCTAGTACTCCTATCTGATTGCATTATTCTAGAGTTCATCATCTGGGTGTCTCACAAGGAGATCTATTACCACATCTGCACTACCGTACCCTTCGGAAATGTTAGATAATGATAACAATCCATCCATAATTTTTGGTTACACTAATCCCAGCTTGATCCTCATATTACATCATTCTCTTAAATTATATTTGTCAGCTCCCATAGGGCATAATTGAGATGGGTGTGGTCAATTGTATATAACTCTGTTACTGTTCAAGGTAACTTAGAATGCATGTATTTCTCTGCCTGAATTGTTAATACTGAACCTTCATTAACTGGTACCTCATAACCTTCGCCACCTTGCTTCTTTTATTTGTTGAAACTTGTATCTAGCTTCTGATTCTCTTGTTACTTTTTACCATATGGGTGGATAGATATCCATGCCTTGGGGCTCCTTCTCAAGAAGCTCACACATATTAGTAGACACATGATTTGCTGAAGAACTTACATTTACTCATCATCAGTGTGATGCAAAATCGAGTTCCTCTAACTCAGCTCTTCCAGAGCCACATTCAATCTCTAACCAACTATCTTTCTCGATGTAGGTATCATTGTATTACGGATAAAATAGATACATATATATAATGCATGCTCGACTCATGGAATCAAGTTCTAAACCTTTTGGAGTGACTTAAGAACATTATGGACATCCCTACCATCAATATGAACCTTAGTAGGATTTAAGGATCATACCACTTGTTTAGAATAACTTTATAGGGAAAGAACAACATGGACAACCTTAGTTTCTAGGAGTAGATCCTTTATGAATTAGCGTACCGTTTATGTTCATGTCACTTTAGATCATGCCAAAAGAAAAAAGTAAGAGCCTTAACATACCTTGTATATTCTTTCCAACCTCAAGCTATGCAATTTCACGGCTCCTTAGTCTATAATAAGAGAAATGACACTCTCGTTATCATTTAAGCGTCGTAACTATTATGTATCGACCACAATCTATTTTACAATGAAATGGACAGCACCTCCCCTATATATATGACTTCACACTAGTCAAAACAATCACAAACAGCCCAACATACCCCTATCACTTCATACACAACACGACAACCATAATAGTGTCAAACAATCGAAAAATGTTACGATGAACGACCAACAAACAACCTTGCCATTATGTGGTGTTTCTCCACACCCTTCCTCCTTTCAACTCCATGAAAACACAACACGAAACAGCCCAAAAACAGTCCCACAAGTTCATCAACTCAAACATAATTTTTCTGTTTACTTAAATACGTTTCGACTTGTCTTTTCTTTCAAATTGAGAAATACAACCAAAAGTACATCATTACACCTCTTATCCAATAAATCAGCCATGAATTTAACTTAAAAATAAGTTCCCAACCAGCCAACCATTGCACAAGATCAAACAACATACCATTCTTCCGAAACTAGCTAGGTCTATTCTTTACGATCGAGTTACAACTCGCAAACGCATAAATAATGGAAGGAGAAGCATAAACATACCTTGTACTGAGTATCACCCACGAAACCTGGTCTTTTTTCATCAAAAATAAGTTCCTCAACACGGATACAAGAAGAAGAAAGAGAAACTAGCATGTTGTCCGGACTTTTCAGCACTAGAATCGCGTCGTAACACCCGGAATACCCTAGGGTTTGTGTGGGATTTTTGGGGAGGAGTTGCAGGGGTTCAATTAGGTTTTCAAAATTCTGGAAGATGGGTGAAATAATTGAGTTTATAATCCTTTAAATTTCCCCTCTTGGCCGACTTTAGGAGGTTTAATTGAGACCTCTCCTTTTGGCAAGTAGGTGATGCACCTACTTGTCACCTACCAGTCTGCGCTGTCTCGCGAAAATATAAATATCTCTCTACTCCAATATCTTATCAACAAACGGTTTATTGCATTAGAAACGAGACTCATATATCTTTAATTTGATAGGTAGATCATCCCCTAATTCCAAGTATATTAGGAGAAAAGCTCGGTTACATTTGACCTAATGTTCAGCACATTTATGAATGGAACTTGTGATGACCTTTTTCCAACATTTGTTCCACGACTCGCTTGACTTCAAAACATAACACCAACTATCGTACGACTAAAATAACTCATAATATAATCTCCTTATAATGTTAATAACCCTAGTATCACCCCAAAAGTACATGGTAAAACATTCCAACTTGTCGACTTTCGACGAAACTTATTTTCTTCAATTCGTTTAGCTTCTAAGCCTTCAAACCCTCTTGCTACTTGGTACTAATGATCTTAAATATTTGTAACCTCCACGTTAACATGATGAACTAAGTTTGTAAGCTTTTAAAAGATGATTCCCTTTCTGAGCTTACATTAATTGACTTATGATGTACTCTTACGTACGAAAACACGGGGTGTAACACGTAAGTGATAAGGCGGTCCCTGTGGTAGAAGTGGAAGAGGAAACACCAGATGAACCTGGTTCACTGGTAAGACGGTCCCAGAAAAAGAAGCAGCCTACTTCAGTAGAGAAAGTTTCAACCCCTAGCTCCAAGTTGAAGGATGTTGTGAGTGAGTCCTCGATGTCTGATGAGGATGTGTTATTCAAGTCCAAGGGAAAAGAGAAATCAAGTGGTGGGAAGTCCGGTAAACGAAAGTCCGAAATTGTTCAGGAACCTGGTTCTGTAAAGAGGCTGAGAATTGAGGGCAGTTTTGTTTCAGAACGCGTGAGGCACCAAAAGGTTCTGCTGGGTCGTACGTTTGACCCAGCAATCTCTGAGATGGCTGGTATGCGACAAGTTCTTGAAATGGTTGAGTTTAAATGATGGGGGCATCTATTCCAAGTAGATGCACCTAAGGTGTATGAGGATGAGGTTCAAAGCTTCTTTGCAAGCCTCTTTCCCGTTGAGACCAACCACATTTGTGCTTTGGTGAATGGAGTGGATATCGTGTTCGATGTAAAGTTGCTTGGGGAAATTCTTAAAGTCCCTACAGTTGGTGTGTCAAGTGTGAAGGATGTGTGTAAGTATAATATCCGAAATTCCGTGGTAAAGGACAATGCGAACCAAAAGGGGGACCAGATCCACAAGAAGGCATTACTCCCTATTTATCAACTGCTTTTCGAATTGGTAAACAAAGTTCTATTGCCTCGTGCTGAGAGGAGGTCCATGACTTCCAAGTCTGACCTATTTTTGATGGAAAAACTGGATAGCTTTTCTCCTGTAAGCCTGCCTGCTATTATGATTGAACACATGCAAAAAGTAGCAACCTTCAAGGATGGTAATCATTGCCTTCCTTACGGGTTTCTGCTTACGCGAGTGTTTAAGTTCTTTGAAGTGCCGCTGGGCAAAGCAAGGTAGGAACTAAGAAGGAGACCTTTTCACAGAAAACGTTGGAAGAATGCGAGTGCACAGAAAAGAATGGGGGGGGGGGTAGGAAGTACATCAACCGTCTCACAGCTCATTCATGCTCAAAATAGTGCAGCTGAGGAGATTCGCCGGTTGAAGGCTAGGAATGCTATCCTGGAAGGTCAGCAAGCCCAAGGGGTTCCGGCGTCAAATGATGAAGTAGCTCGTTTGTTAAAAGAGAATGCTGATCTCAGGGCGCAAGTAGAGAACCTGAAAGCAGAACTGCTCAATGAGCAAAAGTCGGTCAATGCCCGAATAGACCTAGTTCTCCAAACACTTGTTGCAGCCTCCAAGCCCTCTACTCCTAGTGCCCCCTAAGTACCCCTTCAGTGACCAGATTCTCGAATGTTCTTTTAATTTATTTTTTTGGCAAGATGCTTTGTTTTCTTTTTTTGATGTGGTTGGGATGAAACAGTACTGCTCCTGTCTTTAACAGTCCAACTTTGTCTTTGCTTTTTAAGTAAAGGCATATATTTTTATCTATATAAAATCTATCCTCTTTTATTATCTCATTGCTTGAATTCTATGCTTCTCTTCTCTATCATGTTGTGTGCACATATGTGGCATGAGTTAGCTCGGCTAGACTTCTTTATGCTGTTTGACTGCTTGTGTCTTTTTAATGATGCCAAAAGGGGGAATAAATAAGTGTATAGAGAAAATTTACAATCTTCAAAAAGGAAGGAATAAAGTCAGGGGGAACTTGTGATCTCCTGTTACTTTATCTGGTTCTCCTTGCTCTAAATACATGTTATCAATGTTTAAGTTTGTCATATTCAAAAAGGGGGAAATTGATAGGTATTCAACGTCTTTGCCTTATGTTTTGATGATCTAACAGACTTACTGTCAAGGACCAGATAAGGAACCTGACACACTTGGGCTACACTGCAAGTTAACGGATTCCAGCTAAATGTGAACTTCTATAGCTTCAAGAGATAAAGAACCAAACAAGGACCTGATACCTTTGTGGTTCCCTCATAGCAGTATGAAGTCAATTGGACACAACTGGAAGTGACGTGACTGCCTGTACTGTTTCTGCCTGCACTGCACTGTTTTCAGTGGCCACTTATCTTTTGACCAACTAAAGTGCTTGCATCATTTCAAGTGATGTCATCAAGGTGTATCAATAAGGAATTTATATCAAAACATCACTTGAATACTTGATCTGATTCATTCAAGACTTTTTGCAAAACTGTGAACAAAATTCTCAAGAGCTTGAAGAACATAGTTAAACGCTACTACGGACCAGTTCCTAAAGTTAGTATTTTGTTGTCCTAGTTGAGTTGTAACTTTGTAATTGTTCTTATTGTATTTCCTAAACTGCTTAGCTAGAAGCATTGATTAGGATCCCTCATGTAAAATCCGTAAACTCTCTGAGTTTATGTTGTGACTAGGTTTAGTCATAAGTTAAAGTCATTGTAACTAGAGAGTGACAAAGTGGCTTGTAGTAAGAGTATTACAAGTTAGTTGATTTTAATTCTTTGTAATGGAGTTATTACAAAGTGGCTTGTAATAGGTGTTTACAAGTTAGTGAAGTTGAAAGCCTACAGGTGTAGGTCGTGGTTTTTGTCCCCTTGAGTTGGGATTTTTCCACGTACGAAATCCTGTGTCTGATTTACTTACTGTTTCATTAGCATTCTCAGTACAACCTCATATAGGACCAGGTACTCTACTGTTTGGTGGACTCATACAAACTAACACCATTACTGTTTCTTTGGTAGCCAAAGGTATAAGTCTTGGACTGAAATCAGCCACAAAGTAGGCCAAAACCTGTGACTTAGTTGCAGTCCTAGGTTTATATTTTATGTCAAATTCACTCATTTCAACGGCCCACTTGGCCGGCCTACCTGAAATTTGAGGCTTATGGAGAATATTTTGCCGGGAAAAGTGGTCTACCACAACTATCGGGTGACATTAAAACTAAGGCCATAGCTTTCGAGCGGCGACTACGAGGGCTAAGGCAATTTTTCCAGATGAGGGTAATGAGTTTCTGATCCCGGCCGTTAAAATTTTACTAACGTAATAAATAGTAGATTGGGCACCTTCATCCTCACGGACTAAAACGGCACTTACCGCTACCTCCGAGACTGCTAAGTAGATCAACAGTTTTTCACCTTCCTCCGGTTTCGATAGTAATGGAGAGCTTGAAAAATACCTTTTCAAATCTCTCAAAGCCTGTTGACATTCCGATGGGTCCATTTGAAGTTGTTCTTCTTTTTGAGCAGCGAGAAAAAATGATGGCATTTCTCCGAAGACCGGGAAATGAATCTGCTCAAAGCGGCCAATCTCCTCGTTAGCCTTTGAACCTCTTATACGCTTGATAGCTTGTTCGGGATATCCTTGATATTTTATTGGGGTTAACCTCGATCCCTCTTTGTGACACCAGGAATTCGAGGAACTTACCGGAGCTGACCCCGAACGCACACTTCTCGAGGTTAAGCTTCATGTTATGCTTCCTTAAGATATCAACAGTTCCTTGCAAGGGTTTGAGATGATCACCTTCGTTCAAATACTTAACAAGCATATCATCTATGTAAACTTCCATGGTTTTCCCTATTTATTTTTCAAACATCTTTTACACGAGCCGTTGATATGTGGCTCTAGCATTCTTTAGCCCGAAAGGCATCACGTTGTAAAAATATGTGACGAAGTTCGTGATAAATGAAGTTTTGTCCTAATCCTCCAGATTCATTTTGATTTTGTTGTACCCGGAGTAAGCATCAAGGAAACTCATTAACTCGTGATCGGCCATTGTATCAATCATTTGATCAATGTTTGGCAATGGGGATGAGTATTTTGGGCACGCCTTATTTAAGTCCTTATAGTCTACACACATGCAAAATTTATTATTGTTCTTGGGAACTATTGCTACATTAGCTAACCAGTTAGGATACTTTACCTCTCGGATTGAACCAATATCAAGAAAGCGAGTTACCTCTTCCATGATGAATTTATTCCTGACCTTGGCAATAGGAAATTTTTTTGTCTTACTGGAAGGATGTTGGGATCTAGGCTTAGCTTGTGCACAGCCACTTCCGGCGGGATATCTGTCATATCCGCATGCGACCATGCAAAACAATCGATATTAATTTTAAGGAATTCAATAAATCTAGACCTGAGCTCGGGGTGCAGTCCTGTCCCTAAGTGGAACTTCCTCTCCAAGAATTTTTTGAACAAAGCGACTTGTTCAAGCTCTTCCGTTGTGGACTTTGTTACGTCCATCTCTTCTTATACCTGAAAATACCTTGGCACCTGATAGGATTTCGATGACTCTTCCCCCTGGTTGTCTTCGCTCACCTAGGGAGCAGGCGCCAGTTCCTGTAATTGTTATGCTGAAGTTCCTTGCTGAGATTGCGTTCGTCTCCCTTGTTGCCGGTTGTTCACCTCTTATTTGTTTAAATCCCTCGAGAGTTGGGAATTTCAGAAACTGGTGATATGTCAATGGCACAACCTTTATCTCGTGCAACCATGGTCTACATTTGATAATATTATAGCCCATATCGCTATCCACCACCTCGAAAAGGGTCGTTTTCATCACCCCTTTTGCATTCGTGGACATAAGAATCTCTCCTCGGGTCATCACACTTTCTAGGTGGAACACGACAAGAAGTTTAGTGGCCGGAATAATGCTTTCGGTGAGCTTGTCTTGCTCCAATGCCCTCCATTGTAGGATGTTGGCCGAACTTCCTGGATCCACCAAAACACGTTTAATTTTAAAATCTAAGACATTTAAATAGATTACCAATGCATCGTTGTGTGGTAGCAACAATCCATTTGAGTCTTCCTCCGTGAAAGTAATGTCGTTTTCAACGACTTACCGGAGTCTCTTGTTGCGGGTTACTGACACCTCTATCTTTTTTGCCACCAAGAATGTAACCCCATTGTGAGCACGTGATTTTTGCCCTATATGAATTACTCCCATAATTTCAAAACAAAATAATTTTGTTTCATCATTTTTAATTTTGTGGATTTTTGTGGCATTTTCTGTTAGTTGTTTGCATTTGTCTGTGCATTTTTTATTCTTGTTTAAGTAATGAAAAATATAAAAAATGTGTTGCATGTACATTTAGGGTTTATTTTTGCATGTGAAGAATTAATTAGTAATTAGTCATGTTATAAAAGAAAATCACAAAAATAGTTCAATTTGCATTTTAATGTTAACTTTTACTTTGAGTAGTTTTTCTTTTTATTTTGTTGTGATAATTACCATTCAGGATTAATTAATGTTTTTTTTAGGTCAATTAGATTCTAGGATTTAATTCAGATTTATTTAATTTTGATAAAAAAGAAAAAAAAAGGAAAAAAAGAATTAATTTTGAAGTTAAAACAAAAAGGAATTAGAAAATGAAAAGAGGACAAGGCATTTTGGGACCAGATTATTAATTTTACCTCAGCCCAAACGTTCCCCCCCTTATACACGACCAGGCCTGCCCCAATTCGCCCAAACCCGTTCCAACCCAGCCCAAGTCTACCCGGTCCAGCCTCTACCGGTCTCCGTTAGTTCCAAACGACCCCGTTTAATCTAGTTTAGATCTGAGCCGTCGAGGATCTTTGATCCAATGGCTCTGAACTAGGGGGTCACTTAGTATAAAATTGTACGAAAGCCCCTCACCCCCCCCCCCCCCTTCATCGTCTCTTTCACTCATCTCACCTCAGAGACCACGCCTAACCCTAGCCCGCCGCCCCCTTTCTCCCACCGCCTTGGGGTGGCGGCGCCAACGCTAATACCCACCAAACTTACACCCTAGAATCCCCTCTTCCCCTTCATTCCATTTCCCTACCTCATTTCCCTCGAATCTCCCCAGAAAGCTTCGAATCTCAGATCAAAGGGGAACCCTAGAATCCAAGTTGTCCGAATTCGAGTCCTCGTTGGAGTTTTAGGTTCACTCCGACGTTAGTCGGGTGTTTTTGACGAAAGAACATCCGATTAGTCTCAGATTGGAGTCGGAAACATGAGGACTCTAAAGTTTGTCAAATGTTTCGGTGGTCTGTTAGTTGGTAAGTATGTCTGATTTTTTATCTTTTCTATATTTCCTTTCTGTTATCATTTATTCTTTTCTTCCTTTCTATGTTCGTAAAATCAGGTGGCATGTGTTTCCTCTATGTTTGGTCGGGGCTTAATTGCCATTTTCTCTATTTTTTTCTTGTTGTTTTGTTTATTTGGATTCGTCGCTTAATTTTGGTTCAGTTGCTATTTATTTAGAGTAGTGGGCTAAATTGAGATTTTTGGTCCAAGGGTCTATTGATTTCCCTTGCCCGTGTGCTTTTCTGCCCAATTGATTTTGGTTGGATTTGTTTTGTGTTCTAAGGAGGGGATTTAATCCATTTTGTTGAAATGAAGCCTTGGGTCAAGATGACCCATACCCATTTGGATTTTTGGCAGTAAATAACTAGGGCTCGAAGGGTAATTTAGGTAATTGGTTGAGAGAATCTCTCAAATAACCAACTATAAAGCTTCCTGGAAGCTGGGTGGGGGTTTAATTTGAACTTTAGATTTTTTAACTAAGGTTATCTAGGCAAAAACAAAAATTGGAAAAGGGCCTGATTGCAAACTGAATATTTCTAGGCTGCCCTACTTCCCTTGCCTATAAAGGCACCTTTTCTTGCCTTTCAAGGCAGGACAAGAGCTAAAAAAATCCAGAATAGAAAACGGTTGCAATTTCTGTAGAAAACACTATTCAATTGAGTTTTAATTTGGTAATCTGAAATCCTCCTCTCCCTGAATCAATTTCCTAGTTGTTTGGACTTGGAAATGGCTTGAGATTCAGTCATTGAGTTTGGGTTTTGAGGTCTGTTGGTTTAACTGTGGGTTTGAAGTTGGATTTTGGTTTGTTGGACTGCATTTTCTGGGTTTTGAGCTGTCTGGTTCACTGTTTCATCGGATTTGAGGTTGATTTTTGCTTCTTTGCTACTGCTGCTGGACATCTGATTATTTTTGCTTTGTTTCTTTCACATTTTCAGGTATGTAAGGACTCTTGAATCATGAATAAATGTAGAGATGAAGTTTATGAAATCAAGTCGAAGTAGCTACTTGTTTCCTCGAGCAAATGTTGTTGGTTTTCCTATAGTTTTTCCTCACATGCTCCTTCTTTGCTATCATGAGTAGTTAGTTATATGTCTAATGTTATACTTCATTTTAAGACTTGGAGTTTGAACCTATTTGAATGTAATGATGCGAGGACTGTTTGGACTTTTAAATGTATTGATGTAATTAAGAAATAAGGATGTTAGTTATGTTAGGTGAAGTTATTTGGTTTGGTCATGTTGCAGATCTGTTAATTCGGAGCTTGGGTTCAACACAGTCCATTCATGTTCTGTTTTGTTTTCAATTTAGTTGCCAAAATTCATCTTCTGATGGTTTAGAGTACTCATTAGCTTAAATTTGTTGTACCTTTTATTCTCTAAATTCAATTAATGGTCCAATATTCAATGATGGGTATTGTGGTTCTCTGGCTGTTGAGTGCCAATTTTTAGAACTTGTTGATGTCTCTATTAGCCTAGTTATGAAGATTAATTTGAAGATATAAAGGTTTAAAATTGCTTGTTAGTTAGTTTTCAAGTTGAAACCTTGTTTTATGTTTAAAAGGTTCAGTAGCATGCTGCATTTAATAATGTTTGGGCCTAATGTGCTAAGTACTGCTTTTACCGCTTTGATATTATCTGAACTGTATATATAAACTGCTACGAAGCCCTTCTCTTCTCACCTCCGGGGATGTGCTCACTGGTCGAGACTCCCTATTCTGTTAGTGTCATACCTTGAAATAAGAAAGAGGCTCGGACAAGTTACTAAGTCGGATGGCCTTTTGGTTCCCGGTACGTAGCCCTCTCCTCGACTCGAGTTGTCCGCTCGGGTACGCAGTCTAGAACATATACCCAGGTTTTGAATCTAGAATAACTCAGCCTCATGCCGGATCCCTAGTAGGAACGCTTGTTTGCATCATGTGAATTTGACCTAGGGGACTCAACACAGGGGTTGGGTCCTTCTAGGACAGGTGTACCCAAAATAACAGACCATCCTGATGCATCCTACTTGTGCATTTATCTACTTTGGATTTGCATGCTGACCGGCTTTCTGAATAAAAGGGGAGAGTTTGGGAAAAGAAAATAGCAGTGTGGGGGTTAAGAAGGGTAATCACCTGTTTTGAAAAAAAAAAAACCAATGTCCAAATGGTACTGAAACTCTGCCGAATTTTTGAGAAAAATAAAGAAAAAAAGAAAGAAAAAGAAGAAGGAAAAGGTTTTGTTTTCAAAGTAGTTGGTTTTGTTTTATTTGTCCGAACTACGCCAGTTTGATTCTCACAGGGTGTGAGATACGTAGGCAACCCCCATCAGGTCCAACTTCCTTTTTGAAAAATAGCCCAAAAAGAACAAAAAATTTTATTGTAAATAAATAAGGTGATGCCATTCTTGTCAAAATAGCCGAATTTCCCCAAAAGGGCGCCGGAAGGCTGTTTTTGCAAGAACAGCCGCCTTTGGTCATTTTTTTAAGGTTTTGGCCGGTTAGCGAACACAGCCTTAAAATCTTCTTCCTCGAAGTGCTGAAAGGCCGTATTGGCAAAGCCGGATATTTTCATGAAAATTTTGAAAGAAAATAGTGATAACTTTTTGAGTCAAAATGAGTCTTGATTTTTCTCCTGTTAGTTTCCTTTTTGAGCCTGTTGGTTTTTATGGTAAAAATTCGGTACGATGAGTCGTTATAATCAAAACATTTTATTTTTATTTGAAAATCTCAAAATGTTTTATTATTTATTTTTATCCCCAGAACTACGCTCGGTCTGATTCATGCGGGGTCATGATACGTAGGAAATCTCCATAGGATTCGACCATAACCAAAAAAAAAGAAGAAAAAGAGAAAAAAGAAAGAGAAAACAAAAAAAAGGGAGAAAAGAAAAGAGAGAGAAAACAAAGAAACCGAGGGAAGGAAACAATGGCAAAACAAGGGAAAGAAATGAGAGAATAAAAACACAGAGAAATCGAGCAGAGAAAGGCATGAGTGAAACAGAAAGAAGAAGAAGTTGCAAATGGAAATTAGGGAAAGTCAGGATGACGCAAGCAACCGATCAAATGCATAATAGGAACGGTTAACTGCGTAGGTGCATTCATTCCCTAAATGTGCGGTTGCCTATCTGTTAAGCTCCAATCACTAACAAGTTTGTTGTTGACAATTCAGTACAGAAAGGTGGTTGGTTTATGGCTCCCGAAGTAGTAACTCCTCTCCACAACATAAAGCCAAAAGGCAATGGCAGACAACAATAGAACTGAGTTGGTTGATACCGGGGCCCAAAAACAGTTGGTTAAACAGGATAATGGGTTGATTGAAGAGGTAAAGATGTTGAGACAACACATGGCGGACATGTATCAAGCCTGGACGATTGGGAAGGCACCACCCCCGCCACCACCTAGCTTCTTAGATGCCATCCTTACCCAAGCTCCGGACACAATGCCAGATGATCCTCCATACTCTCCAGATCCACCCGCTTATCTCCAAGCTCATGATGCCCAATATTACCCCTCAGAGGTTTCCCACAATGCTCCCTACTCATACAAACAGGGCCCGCAGGATGAGCCTCATGTTGAAAATGAAAGGTTCACAGGAAGAGAAGGGAAAGATAGGATACCTAGGAGGCTGAAAGGCATAGAACAATCCTTGAAGAACAAGCAAGGAAGGGGAGACCAGGGTAGCATGGAACTGTCTGTGTCCCCGGACGTTCGCCTGCCCGCGGGGTTCAAGGTGCCAAAATTTAACTTGTATGATGGTGTGGAGATCCGGTAGCCCACCTGAGGGTCTATTGCAGTGAAATGAGAAGCGTTGGAGAGAAATATGACCTGTTGATGGCACATTTCAGTAAGAGCCTGACTGGGGAAGCTTTGGACTGGCATACTCGTCAAGATGTTGGTAAGTGGCCTACATTGGGTGACATGGCTCAAGATTTTGTTCGTACTTTCAATACAAATCAGGTGTTACCCCAGACCGCTCCTCCCTATCTAAAATGGAAAAGAAGCCGGAGGAAAGCTTTAGGGAGTTTGGGCTCAGATGGAGGGAGCAAGCTGCTCGAGTCAGTACCCCGATTGGTGAAGAAGAAATGTTGAGCTTTTCCTACAAGCCCAGGGGCCCATCTACTTCGGTCATTTGATCCTGGCCTTGGGAAAGCCTTTCAATGATGTGTTAAAAATGGGGCAGCTAGTAGAAAGGGGAATCAAGTCAGGAAAAATCATGAGTTGTTCAAAAGACATTCAGAACATCCCAGTAATCATCGGTGGAAGAAAGAGAAACAGAAAAGATGATCCGATGGGCTTTCCCGATCAACATTTCCAGCCTCGACATCGTCCCCGTGGATCTCCTTGTGCACCAGATGATCTTCCCCAAGGCCACTTCTCTCCACAGAATTCCCAAAGTCGTACATCACTTTCCCAGTACCCAGCTCCACAAAATACCTATCTACCCCCGCGAGCCTACCGAAAACCCCCTGGATCAGGTTTCCAGCCCAATCAAGCCTTTAAGAACGAGAGGTTACGGAAGAAGAAAACCTTCACTCCATTGGGAGAGTCATATGCCAGTCTGTTCCAGAGGCTAAGGAAATTGGACATGTTGAAGCCGACCCAGATAAAACTGCCAAACCCTCTTCCAAAGAAGTTCTATTTTTCTCAAAGGTGCGCATATTGCTCAGATGCCCCAGGGCATGACATAGAGAAGTGTTGGAATCTGAAGAATGCGATTCAGAAGCTTATTGATGCAGGCGACATTGTCGTGCAAAATCCAGATGCAGCAGACACTAGCCAAAGTCCATCGCCTGTGCATAATGAGACGCATATGGTGGGTATGATTTATTTTGCAAAGGAATGTGAGAATTCTTCTGGGAGCCTCGGAGGTCCACGTGCTACTAAGCTTTCAGCGCTATCAGAGGTTGATCGTAAGAATGAGCCGGCAAAAGGAACCCAAAAGCAATTTGTTAAGAACAATGTGATGAAGACTTATGAAGGTCCTAGTATTGTTGATGCAGAATTCAGTGGCTAAGATACCGTGCTTGGTAATTGGAAAGACGCTCCATTTCTTGGTCAGCCGGAGAAGAGCTTTGGTGGCTTAGTTTGTTGTCATTTCTGTTGTCCAGGTTATTTCAGGGTTGTAATCTGGATATTGTCTTGTGACTCAAACCCTTCTATCCTTTTATTTTGTCTAGTTCCTTTGGTCGTAGTATCTCATTTAGTGTTGTCTAGGTTTGTTCTAAGGGTTGTACCCCAGTTTATTGTGCTTGTTTTGTTGTTCAAACCCTTTCACCGTCTATCTAATGCAATTCTCTGTTTTTTGCTATTTCCAGTCATTTTTGTTTAGTTCTCTTCTCCTTTTACAGTTCTTTTCATGTTGGTTCTAGTGACATGACATGCATGCAAAATTCTCAGCCTGGTCTTAGAAAGTCAGTTTAGTCATGAGGCAATGAAACAAATTTGAAGATGTAGGGACATTTGAGGGAAATAAGTGAAGGCATTTTGAGATCACTTAAAGCCCGAACCATGTGAAACTGGGGTAGATAGAACATAAAGAAACACTATTGAAATGCATCATGCTGCATCGGGTTGAAGCTAACGACAAGTTCGCCCAAATTGACAGGGCCGTTCGTGGTAATGAAAGTGAGAGTGTTGTCCAATGTTTCTTTTAGTTAACAGATGTAGAAGGCGAATGTGTGGATATGATTATCAGGTCTGGTACAATCAAAAGATATTACGAATGTTTTCCCTGTTTTGCTTAATTGTGTTGTTTGTACTTGGCATGTGTTGAAGATTGGAATGACGAAGGTATTTTGTTCTGCTATCTAAACACTTTATCCTTCGTTACCCCTTTGAGCTTTATTTGTTTTCTTTCATACCCCTCTTTCGGAATCAGTAGCAAAGATCAGAAACACAAGCGCAAAAGATAAGTAAAGGAAAAAGAGAAAAAGAGAAGGAAAAAGAGAAAAAGAGAAAGAAAAGAGAAAAGAGAAAAGAGAAAGAAAAGAATGAAAAGAGAAAGAAAAAATGAAAAGAGAAAGAAAAAAAAAGAAAAAGAGAAGAAAATAAACAAAAAGAAAAACAAAAGAGGAAAAGAGGAAAAAAAGGAAAAGAAAAATCACAACAACAAAGTAATTCCTATGACATGAACTACGTTCGACCTGATTCCTCTTAAGGATACGTAGGCAGCCTCACGGTTCGGTCCCATCAAAATAAGATCCAAAAGTCCCCAAGCAAGAAACTGGGGCAGAAGTTGTGGTTGTTGTAAGAAATCTGATTCCAAAAGTTGTAATTTTAAACCCATTTGAATTTTTTTGAGCCTTTGATACCCTTTCTTTCTAACCCAATCCAAAAGCCCACATTATGGTCCAAAGAAAGACCTTCCGATCAGTCTTCGAGAGATGACAAGTCAAGCAGGTAGAGGTGATTCATATGAAGGGCAACACTCCGGTCCAAATAAGGAAAATGAAAAATGAGAGAGTCTTATTGGTGAAAACCCTCACGGGCACCATAAGGCGATGAAAGCTGAGAGAAATAAAAAATGAGAGAGTCTTATTGGTGAAAACCTTCACGGGCACCATAAGGCGACTGTAAGTTGAGAGAAAGAACAAAATGAGAGAGGCTTGATGGTGAAAACCCTTCGGGCACTACAAGTCGAATAAGGATTGAGAATCAGATGGGAAATCACCAGACGGAGATTGTGAAAGATGACTAACGACGGAGCATCAAAGCCCAGTTTCACAGTTTGGGGGTAAAACAGGAGTTGAACATCAGACTTGCTTGACAGAATATCCACAGGTGCATGTCATGGTAATTGAGTTGGTATCCACATCTGATAGGTTTCTACTTTGTAGCTTTCTTTTTAGGAATCATCTCTTTCCTTTGTCCTTTACTCTGTTCCTTTTGTTTTGTTTACTTCTTCTTCCTGAGTCTGTTTGGTCATAACAAGTGAGAAATGACTTCAAAATCTGCCACCGGCTTTCCAATTGCACAAAACGGGATCTGGCTAGCACATCAAAGTGTCATGAGTCAGGAAAAACAACAAGTGCACTGGTTTGGTAACAATCAACATGCTTTGGGATCCTTGTGAAATACAAAGGCTTGGTATATATCAATTCATGAACAATCCAACAGATGAAGGGTTAGGGTGAACAGATCAAAGGTATTTCCTGTGATAAGATTGACAAAAGGGTGGTAAACCAGTAACGAGCAAGACTTTCCAAGCAGAAATGAAAGTTATCATGGCAAATGAGGGAGCCGTAGACCTCAAGGACAGGACCAGTGGTTTAAGTCAAGAAAGAACAGCATATGCAATGGGGGTGACAAGTGTCGTGCTTTGGGGCTCATATGAGACACAAAGGTTGGTAAATGTCAATTCAGGAGCAATGCAACAGATAGAAGGTATTGGGTTTGAACGGAGAAGAGGTATTTTTTGTGTTAAGGGTGACAAAGGAAGTGGTTTGTCAATGAACAAGCAAGGTCTTCGAATGGAAATCAGTTATCATGGCAAGTGAAGGAGCAACAAACCTCAAGGCCAAGACCAGTGGTTTAAGTCAAGAAAGAGCAGCATACACATGGAGTGGGGGGCAATGGACGTGCTTTGGGATTCGTGTGAGACACAAAGGTTGGTAAATGTCAGTTTATGAGCAATGCAACAAATAGAGGATATGGGGTCTGAAAGGAGAAGAGGTATTTTCTGTGATAAAGATGATAGAAAAGCGGTCAGTCAATAAACAGGCAAGGTCTCTCGAGTTGAAGCCAAAGATGCCACAGGAAGTGAAGGAGCAATCGCCCTCAAAGTTCAAGACCACAAACCAACCACCACATTTTAAACTGACAAGATTTTTTCTTTGATTGAAACACGGGCAGAAGTTTCGATTGTTTCGGAGAAACCCTCCGTAAAGGAAAAGCAAGCACCAGACATGTTTGATTTTTGATTTTCAGGACCCTCATGGAAAATGGGACCTAGTTTAAAATTCAAAACAATCATGCGTAGCATAATCTAGCATAAATGTACCCCAAAGGAATATAAGTTGGCTTAAAGGTTTGCATGTTTGAGATAGAATCCAATTAGGAGTTTTCAGGACCCTCCTGGAAAATGGGACCTAGTTTAAAATTCAAAACAATTATGCGTAGCATAATCTAGCGTAAATGTACCCCAAAGGAATATAAGTTGGCTTAAAGGTTTGCATGTTTGAGATAGAATCCAATTAGGAGTTTTCAGGACCCTCCTGGAAAATGGGACCTAGTTTAAAAATCGAAACATTCATAAGTAGCAAATCTAGCATAAATGTACCCCAAGGAATATAAGTTGGTTTCAACTTTACATGTTTGAGATAGGATTCAATTAGGAATTTTCAAGACCCTCCAGAATAATGGGACCTAGCTTTAAGATTGTTGTTAGATAACAAGATATAGCGAAAATAATACCTTTAGAAGATATAACTTAGATTTAAAATTGTTGTTTAATTAGGAATTGGCAGGACCCTCCTGGATAATGGGGAGTAGTTTAAGACCCTCTTAGATAACAAGATTTAGCGAAAGTCACACCTTTAGAAGATATAACTTAGATTTATAATTGTCGTTTAATTAAGAGTTGTCAGGACCCCCTGAATAATAGGACCTAACGTTCAAATTCTTAATAATAGTTGGTAGAATGATTCAGTTTAACACTCACCTATGTGCCCAGCTACCAAATTGGGGTAGAAAATTTCCTTTGTTTTGTCTATTTTTGTTGGAATCAGGTATCCACTTGGAGAACAGGGAGAAGTAGTTCAAGTTTTAGCAATCAGGAGCCCGCCTGGAGAGCATGGGAATACATTTCAAGTTTAGCAGTCAGGAGCCCGCCTGGAGAGCATGGGAATGCATTTCAATAATAGCAGTCAGGAGCCCTCCTGGAGAGCATGGGAATACATTTCAAGTTTAGCAGTCAGGAGCCCGTCTGGAGAGCATGGGAATACATTTCAAGTTTAGCAGTCAGGAGCCCGCCTGGAGAGCATGGGAATACATTTCAAGTTTAGCAGTCAGGAGCCTGCCTGGAGAGCATGGGAATACATTTCAAGTTTAGCAGTCAGGAGCCCGCCTCGAGAGCATGGGAATACATTTCAAGTTCAGCCGTCAGGAGCCCACCTGGAGAGCACGGGAATACAATTCAAATTCAGCAGTCAGGAGCCCACCTGGAGAGCGCGGGAATACAATTCAAGTTCAGCAATCAGGCGTCCACCTGGAAAAAGGGAAAGCATCTCAAATTACAATTCAAGTCGACAACAAAGGGATTTCACCGGGAGAATACAAGTCAGCATGACAACAAGAGCTGCAGGATCAAGTTTGAAGAGATAGATAGGTTTTGTAATTCATAGACCATAGTTTTAGTCTAGCTTCTTTTTATTTTTGACATGGTGTAATAAGGGGTTCAGTAAGCAGTAGCAGCAGCAACAACAACAATGAAACCACAGCTTCATGGTAGTCCCAGCTACCAAACATTCCTGAACTACACTGACATGATTCCTTTATAGCCAAGGATATGTAGGCAACCTCAGAAGCAGGGTGCGGTCAAATCTTTTGAAAAATGCTTCCCATGGAGTATTCAAACGGGCAAAAATCGCTCGTATCCGCTCACTTTATCTTTGCACGAAAACTCTTCGTGTTTCCGAGCAAATAGGTTTAGCTGTGAGCACGTGATTTTTGCCCTATATGAATTACTCCCATAATTTCAAAACAAAATAACTTCTTTTCATCATTTGCAATTTTGTGAATTTTTGTGGTATTTTCTGCTAGTTGTTTGCATTTGTCTGTGCATTTTTTATTTTTGTTTAATTAATGAAAAATACAAAAAATGTGTTGCATGTGCATTTAGGGTTTGTTTTTGCATGTTAAGAATTAATTAGTAATTAGTCATGTTATAAAAGAAAATCACAAAAATAGTTCAATTTGCATTTTAATGTTAACTTTTACTTTGAGTAGTTTTTCTTTTTATTTTGTTGTGATAATTACCATTCAGGATTAATTAATGTTTTTTTAGGTCAATTAGATTCTAGGATTTAATTCAGATTTAATTAATTTTGAAAAAAAAAAAGAAAAAAAAAGGAAAAAAAGAATTAGTTTTGAAGTTAAAACAAAAAGGAATTAGAAAATGAAAAGAGGACAAGGCATTTTGGGCCCAGATTATTAATTTTACCTCAGCCCAAACGTTCCCCCTTGATACACGACCAGGCCTGCCCCAATTCGCCCAAACCCGTTCCAACCCAGCCCAAGTCTACCGGTCCAGCCTTTACCCGGTCTCCATTAGTTCCAAACGACCCCGTTTAATCTAGTTTAGATCTTAGCCGTCGAGGATCTTTGATCCAACGGCTCTGAACTAGGGGGTCACTTAGTATAAAATTGTCTGAAAGCCCCTCACCCCCCCCCCTCCACTCATCGTCTCTTTCACTTATCTCACCTCAGAGACTACGCCTAACCCTAGCCCACTGCCCCCTTTCTCCCACCGCCCTGGGGTGGCGGCGCCAACGCTAATACCCACCAAACTCACACCCTAGAATCCCCTCTTCCCCGTCCTTCCATTTCCCTACCTCATTTCCCTCGAATCTCCCCGGAAAGCTTCGAATCTCAGATCAAAGGGGAACCCTAGAATCCAAGTTGTCCGAATTCGAGTCCTCGTTGGAGTTTTAGGTTCACTCTGACGTTAGTCGGGTGTTTTTGACGAAAGAACATCCGATTAGTCTCAGATTGGAGCCGAAAACATGAGGACTCGAAAGTTCGTCAAATGTTTCGGTGGTCCGTTAGTTGGTAAGTATGTCTGATTTTTTTATCTTTTCTATATTTCCTTTTTGTTATCATCTATTCTTTTCTTCCTTTCTATGTTTGTAAAATCAGGTGGCATGTGTTTCCTCTATGTTTGGTCGGGGCTTAATTGCCATTTTCTCTATTTTTTCTTGTTGTTTTGTTTATTTGGATTCGTCGCTTAATTTTGGTTCAGTTGCTTTTTATTTAGAGTAGTGGGCTGAATTGAGATTTTTGGTCCAAGGGTCTATTGATTTCCCTTGCCCGTGTGCTTTTCTGCCCAATTGATTTTGGTTGGATTTGTTTTGTGTTCTAAGGAGGGGATTTAATCTATTTTGTTGAAATGAAGCCTTGGGTCAAGATGACCCATACCCATTTGGATTTTTGGCAGTAAATAACCAGGGCTCGAAGGGTAATTTAGGTAATTGGTTGAGAGAATCTCTCAAATAACCAACTATGAAGCTTCCTGGAAGCTGGGTGGGGGTTTAATTTGAACTTTAGATTTTTTAACTAAGGTTATCTAGGCAAAAACAAAAATTGAAAAAGGGCCTTATTGCAATCTGAATATTTCTAGGCTGCCCTACTTCCCTTGCCTATAAAGGCACCTTTTCTTGCCTTTCAAGGCAGGACAAGAGCTAAAAAAATTAGAATAGAAAACGGCTGCAATTTCTGTAGAAAACACTGTTCAATTGAGTTTTAATTTGGTAATCTGAAATCCTCCTCTCCCTGAATCAATTTCCTAGTTGTTTGGACTTGGAAATGGCTTGAGATTCAGTCATTGAGTTTGGGTTTTGAGGTCTGTTGGTTTAACTGTGGGTTTGAAGTTAGATTTTGGTTTGTTGGACTGCATTTTCTGGGTTTTGAGCTGTCTGGTTCACTGTTTCATCGGATTTGAGGTTGATTTTTGCTGCTTTGCTACTGCTGCTAGACATCTGATTATTTTTGCTTTGTTTCCTTCACATTTTCAAGTATGTAAGGACTCTTGAATCATGAATAAATGTAGAGATGAAGTTTATGAAATCAAGTCGAAGTAGCTACTTGTTTCCTCGAGCAAATGTTGTTGGTTTTCCTATAGTTTTTCCTCACATGCTCCTTCTTTGCTATCATGAGTAGTTAGTTATATGTCTAATGTTATACTTCATTTTAAGACTTGGAGTTTGAACCTATTTGAATGTAATGATTCGAGGACTGTTTGGACTTTTAAATGTATTGATGTAATTAAGAAATAAGGATGTTAGTTATGTTAGGTGAAGTTATTTGGTTTGGTCATGTTGCAGATCTGTTAATTCGGAGCTTGGGTTCAACACAGTCCATTCATGTTCTGTTTTGTTTTCATTTTAGTTGCCAAAATTCATCTTCTGATGGTTTAGAGTACTCATTAGCTTAAATTTGTTGTACCTTTTATTCTAAATTCAATTAATGGTCCAATATTCAATGATGGGTATTGTGGTTCTCTGGCTGTTGAGTGCCAATTTTTAGAACTTGTTGATGTCTCTATTAGCCTAGTTATGAAGATTAATTTGAAGATATAAAGGTTTAAAATTGCTTGTTAGTTAGTTTTCAAGTTGAAACCTTGTTTTATGTTTAAAAGGTTCAGTAGCATGCTGCATTTAATAATTGGATCCTTCAGGCTTAAACCAGTGCCATTTGGGTGCCTCAGGGACTCGACCTTGAGACTTCATTCCTCAGTTGCAGGGCTTCGACTTGGGCTCAATTATGAGGCCCAGTTCTGAAAAATCTTTTAAACAAGATCTGGACCGTTTTTCTCTTGTTGGGCCATTAGCCCTCTTTTATTAGCTCAAGCCTCTTCACGTAATGAATTAGTTCTCCTTGTATAAGCCTTCCTAATTATTAATTGGTTTGTTTTTGTCATGCATTGAATAATTCAATAAGCATGTCTCTTTTTTGTTTGCACGATAGGGATTCGATTCTGAGTCTTCTGCTTGCAGCTTGTGCTTGCCCATACTTGGTCCCCTGTTGGGCTTGAGTATCGAACTATTTTGGTTTGAAGGGGTGCCCATCGCGTTTGGGTAGCCTTTCGAGTTGAAGATCTGAGTTCGAGCTTCGATCAGAATAGTTGCAACTTCGTTAGGCCATATTCAAATAATTGAGGTGTGCCATATTAGTTAAAACAAATAGTCATGGCCCTTCGAATTTTAGTTTGAAAATCCTTTAAAAATGGACTTGAGGTGTGCCGCGCCAAATAAAATCTCAAATGCGTGGCCCTCACTTAATCATTTCTTTTAAAATCCTTAGAATTCGAGGCGTGCCATTTAGCAAATTTCCATGGCCCTCGCAAAGTTAACAACGCGTAGTTGCTTTAGTCGCGTCATTTAATAATATTACCTTCCTAAATTCGGGTGCGCATTTATGTGACCCAAATCCAAATCTCAACGATGTTAAAATATGTCAAAGACCGCGGGTGCATTTATGTGACGTGGTTCAAGACGTGTTTTAATAACATTGCAATCTTCCTAAAGATGAATAAAGCGGTTAATAGGTTTAAAATGTATTACAATCAGATAATAGGCCATTTATAACAGTTGAGCGACCGTGCTAGAACCACGGAATCCGGGGGTGCCTAACACTTTCCCTCGGGTTAACAGAATTCCTTATTCAGAATTTCTGGTTCGCGGACTGCAATACAGAGTCAATATTTTCCTCGACTCGGGATTCTAACTGGTGACTTGGGACACCATAAATATCCCAAGTGGCGACTCTGAATAATATAATAATAAATCCCGTTTCGATTGTCCTTTAATTGGAAGAACTCCCTTTATTATACCCTTTACGGGGTGTAGTGAAAAAGGAAGGTGTGACACCCATTAATCTCGTCCCCCCTGAAAATCATATTGATCGCCAGGCACGGGGGATCTTTTCCTGCTTTTGAAGGCTCTGCATTATCACGGTTGCGACCGTAGTTATTTTAGCCCAGTCACTTAAAAATTCTCTAAGATGGCCTTTTTCAGCAATATTGCCACTTCTTCATGCAGATGCTGGCATTCCCCAGTCCGATGACCATTTTTCTCATGGTATTCGCACCATAAGTTAGGATCCCTTTTGTTGGAATCGGACCTCATTAGCTTTGGGAATCATGCTTCTTTAATGTTCCTGATGACCGACACCAGCTCCACCACACTGACGTTGAAGTTGTATTTGGAAAGCCTGGGGTAGGAAGAATCTCGAGAACCTGACGTTTCCTTGCCTTGTAATGACTTATTATTTCGGCCGTGATCAATTCTCCTATCGGTAGCGAATCTATCCGCCGATCGAAAACCTCTGCCGCATCCTTCGACCCATTCATAGGGAAAAAATTGACTCCTTGAAGACCGTTGATCCGTGTTGAAATCATCTTTCACTTTCTCCTTATTCTTCTCCCGGTCTCAACCGTTGACCAATGCTGGTAAGCCGAGCAGGTCATCTTCAATCCTTATATTCGATTCATATCGGTTGTGAACATCCGCCGAAGTTGTTGCCTTGAACTCGAGCAAACTTTCTTTTAACTTCCAGGAAGCGTCAGATCTTCTCAGATTCAGACCTTTGGTGAATGCTTCAGCCGACCATTCATTCGGTACGACCAATAGCAACATCCTTTCCTTCTGGAATCTGGTTACAAACTCTCGCAGCAACTTGAAATCTCCTTGTGCAATCCTGAATATATCGGCTTTTCGAGCTTGTACCTTTCTGGCCCCAGAATGAGCCTTGATGAAAGAGTCCACGAGCATCTCAAAGGAGTCTATGGAATCCTTGGGCAAAAGCGAATACCACGTCAAGGCTCTCTTCATAAGAGTCTCCCCGAATTTCTTCAGCAAAACTAACTCAATCTCGAGGGAGCTAAATTGTTCCCTTTCACAGCCATTGTATAGGTGGTTATATGCTCCTGAGGATCTTTAAGTCTCGTCATACTTCGGCACGTCGGCATTTTAAATCGCTTCGGGATCAAATCTGGTGTCGCGCTTGGTTTGTACGGCAATTACGTGTACTTCTTCAAGTTCGGGCCTTTCAGCACCAGTGGTGCGCCCGGAATTTTATCCACTCGGGCGTTTACTTCCTTCATAATCCACATGAGTTTGATTCTAAAGGGGTTTTTCTCGTTGTTGTGATCGGATCTGCTCCCCCCAGCCCCATCGCAGCCAACCTCGCCCCTCGGGGTGTTGTTGTCGACCCTCTGCGATATTTAGTTTGCGGGAGCATCGGGAAGAACTGGACATCATCCATTTGCGTTGTTAGAAGCACCCGACAATGTCTACTTCAGCTCCGCCATGACCTTATCCTGTCGTGAAAGATGGCCTATAATGGCCTCCTATTGCTCCTGCAAGACCCTTACTCCTTCTTCAGCATCATCAGGAGTCGCCTCCCAAACATGTTGCGGATATCGGCCTCCGTGGACCGGCGTGGCTTTGTTCCCCTCATTGCAGGTATCGCGATAGAATCTTCGTGGTGAGGCTGATTTGCTTGGGTCTCAATGTTGTATGTGTTCTTAACACCATTATCTGCCATTTTTAATGATTTTTGCTAAGGGCAAAGAATCAAACAAGTTAGTAATAGACGCAGGGATCAATTCAATTACACAAATGTCTATGCCCTACGGTGGGCGCCAAACTGTTTACCCGTAAAATGGTACAATTGAATTTATACGTGTTTTATAGACAAGTGAATTAATTTGATCCTAAAATAATAGATGAATTAGACAAAAATGTAAGACTTAACCTCTTTTTTTATGAAATTTCACAATTTACTAGTGAGAGTTATATTCATTTGAGAAGGAACAAGAGGGGGACTTGACCTTACCTCTTATGATACAACACATGGACAATGTCATAGTCCAGCAAAAGATAAAGGATGGCCAAAATATTACATCCTTCCTTACGCCCCTACAACATAAGTAGACTAACTAACAAAAAATTAGCCTTGTCGTATCTTAGCCTAATACTAGGCATTTTGTCCAAAAGAAAAGGGCCCTTAGCTCCTCTTGGAAGGTCTTGGAAGGAGTAGTAAAGCGATCCATGTTGACTGTCCTTGGCAAGTTTTCTAGGTGATCCGCCACATTGTTCGCTTCCCTAAAGTAGTGGTTAACACTAATATTACCTTGATTCAATATTCAAATTAATCAGCTTTTAGTTATCAGCTTGCTTATCATTAATCATCTGTATTACTGCCGTAGAGTCAAGCTCCAGACTGAAGTCTTTAAATCCATTTTGAATACACCATTGCATACCAAATTTTGCAGCTTGCTCCTCTGCTATTATATTACTGTTACATGTAGTTGGATGGGAGAATGCCATGACTAGATTGCCCTTGTCATCTCTTAGAATCCTACCTAATCCTGCTTTTCCAGAGTTAGCATTATAGCTTCCATCTGTATTGAGTTTTATATTACCTGATTTAGGAGTTTTCCAATAAATAATAATACTTTTGGGAATAGACTGGAGCTTAACTAAGTTGTCACAAAAGTTGATCCAAGGTATAATCTCCAAACAAGGAAAGAAACTTTGAAAAGGATGCTAGAGTGCCAAACTTTGCTCAATTGCTGCTCTTTGACTTTACAACTTCTTATTATATTCCAGGTGGACTTGTTTGTATATTTTCCATTTTCTGTCAAGTCCCAGACAAGATTGTCATTGATGTTTTGTCTCCTTATCTCTATGGTTAATATATGTTGAACCATATAAGTAGGGATGACTTCTCTAAGCTTGCATTCGTTCCATTTTCCATTAGCTACAAAAGAGTTCACCGAAGTTCTTGTAGTACTCTTTGATGCTTCTGGAAATTCAGTAGCTAAAGGGCCTTTTCCTTTCCAGTTATCCCACAAAAAACTGCTACTTACCGAGTTAACCTGCCAGATCATATGAATTTCAGCCTTTTGTCTAGCCTGAGTCATACTCTTCCAAAGATGAGAATCTCCCGATGCCCATTTCTTAGTAGCTGGGTGAGCCCTAACACAGTATTTTTTTTTCAAGAATGTAGCAGTAGAGAGGGCCTAGCCCTAAACCTCCACCATTTCTTAATTGCAAGAGTTTCATTGATGTCTTCCATTCTTCTTATACTTATTCCCCCTTCCTCTATCGGATAACACAAATTCTTCCATGAACTCCAATAATATTTTCTGGTGTCACCATTGGAACCACAAAAGAAATTAGCAAAGTGCTTTTCTAAAAGCTTGAAGGTTCCTTTTGGAGGAGATAAAGCGCTAAGGTTATAAGTTGGTAATGCTTGTAACACATGCTTGATGAGTATAATTCTTCCATCATAGGAAAGCATCTTTCCTTGCCACCCATTTAGCATTTTCACAACCTTATTAATCATGATGTCAAAATGTTCTATCTTCTTTCTTCTCACATAGATTGGGCATCCCAAATAAATGAATGGTAAGTCCTTCTCCATAAATCCAGTACAAGCTCTCAGTCTGTTTATTCGTGCTGTTGTAGTCCTGGGAGCAGTGAGAAAATGACTTTTGTTACTATTGACTTGTTGTCCAGAGTTTGTTCGTATTTCCTTCATGATCAACTTGATGGACTTCTGGTTGCCACTACTGAATATGATAACATCATCTACATAGGCCAAGTGATTAATTAGTGGAGCATTAGTAGGCATAGAAAATAGAACAAACTTTTCATTAGCATGTAAACTATTTAAGGATCTTGTTAGAACTTCTGCATCAATTATAAAGAGAGAAGGTGATAAAGGATCTCCCTGTTTAAGACCTTGTGAGGATGTGAAAAAACCAGCTCTTGAGCCATTAATGAGGACTGAATACCAAACTCCGGAAATAAGATTGAACACCATGTCATTCCATAAATCTGAGAAGCCAAACTTCTTCAAAACTTCAATGACAAAGGTCCATGACATTCTATCATAAGCCTTTGCCATGTAAAGTTTCATTACAATATTTCCTCCTTTATTAGTATGAGATATAGAGAGGATAATCTCCTGGGCCAATTGAACATTCTTTGTAATTAGTCTATCTTACCGTTTTATTTTTCAGAAATAATATCAGGAAGGATGGGATTAAGTCTACTAGCTAAAATTTTTGAAATGATTTTTTTGGTGAAATTAGACAGACTAATAGGTCTAAAGTCTGAAAAGCTAGAAGGACTTTTGGTTTTTGGAATGAGAACCAAACTAGTACGGGAAAAAATTGGTGAGGTTTTTTCCTTTGAAAAATTATAGAACATAGTCCTTGATATCCTCCTTTATTATATCCCAACAATTTTTGAAAAAAAATTCATTTTAACCATCTGGTCCCGCTGTACTATCTGGATTGAGGTTGAAAACTGCTTCTTTTATTTTCTCTTCTGTGGGTAGACTCATTAATCTTTTGTTATGCTTCTCAAAAATACTTTGAGGAATGCATTGCATGATGGAGCTATTCATCATTGGCTTAAGAAGATTGAACAGCTGTTTGAAATGCTTCTCGGTTGCCCTTGCTATGTTCTCCTCTCTTGAATCCATCTTCCTTTGCTATTCTTCATTCTATGCACTTGTAATTTCCTTCTTTTGTCTCTCAGCATACTATGAAAATAGTTGGTGTTTGAATCTCTTCCTCAAACCATTTAATATTAGCTTTCTGTTTGAGGAGTGATTCCTGCAAACCTAGCTATTTCACATATTCTGCATGCACTTTATTAATCTAAATTCTTCCTTGATCTGTGTTGGATATTATGTTGATTTCCTCTAAGGCCTGAATCTTTTCTTCCCATTTGATAACTTGCTCATGAATGTCTCCAATATCTTCCCTGGACTAATTGCTGAGTCTTGTAGCAAGGATTTTAAGCTTGGATTGTAGTCTCCACATAGGGTTGCCTTGAATCTGTGTGTTCCAAACTTCTTTCACAATATCCTTAAATCCTGGTTGTTTTGTCCAGAGATTGAGGAGCCTAAAGTACCTGATGTTATTCTGATTTGAATCAAAACACTTTATTAACAATGGTCTGTGATATGATTCTGTCCTGACGAGGCGTCTAACAGTGTTATGTTGGAAATTTTTGGGCCCAAATATCATTGATAAACACTTTGTCTAATCTCTTCCACACCCTCTTTCTTGGTCTTCTATTGTTACATCAAGTAAAATTAGGACAAGTGAACCAATATCTGTGACTCCACAATTGTCCATACAATTAATAAAGTCAAGACTTCTATACATTCTATGTGCCTTTCCTCCTAGCTTCTCCTCTGAATCAGTGATGACATTGAAGCCACCTCCAACACACCGAGGAGTATCAATAGTTTGGCTCATGATTTCTAAACTATTCCAAAGATCTTTTCTCTCTTCTGCAATACATTTAGCTTATATTGTTGTGATGAAGATCCCCGAGTTATCTTGGCCCTCAGTAAATTTGAAGGTTATGTCTTTCTCTTCATCTTCCACAATGTTGGATTGATGGTTGTGATTCCAGAAATACCATATCTGGCCATTGCAATTTGCATAGCAGAATTGATATCCTAAAAATTTTCTATAACCTTCTATTTTAACATTATTACAAAAGGCTCAATGATAGCTACAAACTGAGCTTTGTGATGTTAATGAGATTTTTGAGCCTATGAATGGCTTTCTTAGACCTAACCCCCCTTATGTTCTAAAAGATTGCTTTAATCATGGGAATTATAGGGGGATGGTATCTTCTTTTTGCTTCCTTTTTTGCGAGAGAGCTGTATTGTTTCTTTGTCTTTTTCCTATTTTCCTGCTTCTGCTTCTTCCTCTTCCTAATGGTGAAAGAGATTCATGGTCGTTGACTTCTTTTGGATTGGTATTCTATGTATCGCCCTGAGTTGCTATATGTATCTCCCTGGTTGTGTTTGTATGAACTTGCTAGATATGCTCTATACTATCTCCCTCTTTACTATTGACCTCATGATGATCTATCCTCTCATTCAATTCCACCATGATGTTAATTCCCTGTTGTTCAATGATATCAGTTGGTAGATCAGATATGCTATAGCATATACCACCATTAGTGTCCTTCTTCGTAACATTTTGAGAGCTGTTAATATTATTGTCTGTTCTAATTTCCGAGTCGTCTTCATTTATTTCTTTGGTTCCTATTTCATTAATATTCTCCCCACTGGTTTCAGCCACTAACTCTTTATTGCAGGCCATCTCTGAGTTTCTGTCATAGTTCCCAAGTTGTTCCTCCACTCGATTAAGTTGATTTTGTCCTTCTGTTGTAGTTTCATACAAGTCATGTTGAACTATCTTGAGGGTCTTTGTAGGATATTCTCTGCCACTTTCCTCGGATTGGACTGGCTTGAAGAGAACTTTTCTTTTCTTTTTTGGCATCTTCTTGATTTTTTTCTTTTTCCTATTTTTGTTTCTTGTCCTTTCCCTAGAAGATGGTTTGTCATTACTTATGCCTTCTATTTCCTACTATTTCGTCTTCAATAATCTTAATCTGGTTCTTTTTTGCGTTGCTCTCATTACTAGCCTTCACTGCACATTCATTGTCTTCTTGTCCTTTCTTGTCCTCCTCTGTTTCATTTCCTTTATCAGAAATTTGCACCTTCATATCCTTTTGTTGGTTCTCATTTCCCACTGCCTCTTTTTTCTGTTGTTTTTTCCCCCTACTACTTTCATCTTGTAGTTCATTGTTGCCCATCTCTTTTGGTACATTCTTTCCCTTGAATTCCCATCATCTTCTGGCTTTTTTTCAATTTTCCTATATTGAGTTATCGAGTGTCCAAGGAGTTTATAGTGCCTGCAGTACTTTGGAACATTTTCATACTCTAGCTTTTGTGTAAACCCTTTCAGCGGGTTTTGTTGATCTTCAGATCACACCCAAACAGAAGTAAGCTTTGGCTTAGTAAGATCGACTTCAACCCTTACTTTAGCCATGCTTGGCCTAGTGCTATAATCTGTAGCTATGTCCATGAACAGGGGTGTTCCAATCCGGCCTACAATTTGCTTGATATAATTCCATGTGTGACAGTGAAAAGGAAGCTCAGGGAGTAATACCCACACTGGAACTATAGGGGAATCGACATCTGGCTTCAAGTCCGGAGTCCATTTTTCTAGCCACATAATTTGGCCCTCAATTTCAATAGAGCGCATATAGCGTACTGATTTAAAGTCTTCTTCATTGGTAAAATCCAGAAATACAGTGCGAAAATCATATACACCTATTCTTACACTACCTTTTACATATATCTTCTCAGCAAATTTGGACCGGATTTTTTCAATTTGAGGCCTTGTACGAAGAAATTTGCCGACCATTGTGAATCTACACTCTTCTACAATAACCCCATAATAGTCACTGGCTCGCTATCATCCCATTGTGACTCGAGTAGCAAGCTTTAACGGTTGGGTCGCCATGGCGATTTGAGTTAGGGATCATTGTTGATGGAGCTTTCACAGCCACTGCATAGTTTGACTTAGTTGTAATTTCTTCTTCCATGGTATTCTTCCCTGTTATGGTGTTCGTTGTCTCGGACAGACGCGCCAGATTGGGCTCCGCCGGCGTCCCCATGAGACGGTGCGTGAGCACCAAATGCCCAAAGAGGGGAAAAATTATTACCGTTTGTGTATTAACGACTAGTTGTATGAAGAGAGTTTTCTGTTTGTAGGAAATTATTAGTTTCGATTTAACTACGATAAGACTTAGCCTTGAAATTGAAATGAAGCGGCAAATATCTTGATCCCTGTCATGACCCAATTTAAGATCATGACCGGCACTTAGGAGCAAGTTCCCCTAAATAAGCCTCATCGATGTTTTACAAAAAATCAAACAGAGTTTCCCCTATTTTTGGACTATCCCAAAAACTTTCCTGTCTTATAAACAAGTAACAACCAACCAATATTCACCTAAATCAGTCACAATATTCATCAACTAAGCACAAACGGGTTTCCACCAATATTGCCAACCTCCACAACATATTAAAACCAAAACCAACTCTAAAAATACGGAAAGAAAGTACAATACTAGTAACTAGTCCATATCAACAAATGAATACTCACGACACTAAAAGGATGACTATGGAGCGACTCTAAGAGTTCAAGGAAAAGACCATAACAATAAATGAAATCTTCGCCCACGCGAACAAGTGCGAGGCTCACCAAGAACTATCAACCCGTGCGCTCTGATTAACGAAATCCCCGCCTGCGTCAACTGCTGTCTCTGTAAAAAAAAATAAACGGGGAATGAGTCGCTAGCTCAGTGAGTAATAACACTTAACCACAATCATTTTTATTGGGGACAAGTCAGAAAACATGCTAGTATATTAAACAAAAGTATCACAAAGATGCCCTTTCAGAAACAATAAATAATTTTCAGTCTCGTCATGTTTTCATGTAATATAATTCAATCAATAATTCAGTAATAAGCTCGGTAACCACTGTATAATATCAATATTCACATTTGTGAGGTTTTCAATGAATGGGTCATGTAATCGGTATAACTGTGAACTTCTTCGCAAGAAGTCAAATATAACGGTAATCCTTACTCGAGGGAAATCAGTAACGGTATGCTAGTTCTACCTTCCCACTAGCGAGGGTTGTAATGGTAATCGATAATTACAAGGTGAACCAGGTCTAACGAACCCGTCGTTAGCTACAGGATCCTTCAAATTCTACTCCCATTTATACTTGTCTCTGTAATCCGTATTTACTCATAAGAAAATATTTTAAAAAAATATAGGGCATTTAGGTCATGTAATTTTATTTCGATTACAGTAAATTCAAGTAACGGTATTACATATCTAGTGACAACAACAATATTTAAAACAGCAGTAATCATCTCCAATAACTATTTCTGTATTATATCGAGTAAAAGACTTGTCCCACATGCAACTCAAAATAATCGGTAACATATTCATATTAAAAATCATGTGTAAATCATGCAAGTTATGATAAACACAAATTGCGGTAAGATTACTACTCACAGTACTCGTGCCGAAATACCAAATGCTTCACCTCGAGCAATTCGTACAAATTTCTCCAATCAATCTATAATTATATAATATTGATCTCATGTTAATTTCCTTGTTTAGGTTAATTCATAGCTAATTTAGAATACCCAATCATCAGGGTTCATGTTTGAGTCTTAATTTGTGGATTTATATTTACCCACATATGAGTAATTACTAATTTATCAACTCCAACCTATTCATATAATTTATTACTCCAATTTCATATAGTTCTATTGATTCTTTAGGAAAAAAATTCTCAATTGTGTGAATGAACTAGTGTAATTTCTATTACTTTGTAGAATCTTCCAATCAAGAGAATCGAAATTAAAATCTACCAGAAGAAGAAGTTCAAGTAATATCCGTAAGATACAATTAGTGCTTAAGATTCCTCAACAGTTATAGCTATGGCTCTAATGCACTATATCAACTTCTTCCTCCTTCTTTTCTCTTTTCCTTCTTTCTTTCTCCGCTCATTTTTTTTCGTTTCTGCTGAAGCTTTTGCTTCATTCCCCTTCCCTAACCCTTTTTTTGTTCTTCTTTCCCTTTTAGTTCAGAATGGGCTTCGGCCCTTTTGTGATTGCATCCCTTTTCCCTTTTTTTTGTTTGTTTGTCTTGTTTTATTAGTTAGTTTTCTTTTTCTGGACTTAAATTATTTTTTAAATGTCCAATATGCCCTCAATTAAAATATTGAGGTATTATAATCCCAGGCGTAGGTCTACCAGGGGCAGTAAGAACAGTATAAATAATCAAGAAAGTAAAATATTATCAAGCTTTTGATAGAATATAGTGTATGCTTGTCAGAAAATTTGTGTCATTACAATGATGATAGAGCTCACAATTTATAGTTACACCTAGGGAACAAGGTCCTAGGATCAAGCTCATATTTAATGATAATTATGAGGGTCATTGAAGAATGTATAACGGTGGTAGTGAATGCCACATTCTCGGATCATGCACTTAATGCTATAGAATATTCTTCATTGAATGCCACCGGAAGGCGGCATTTGTTTTTTCTTTATGAGTATCATTATTTCCGATGATAAGCGAGATCATTACCTTCGGGTTTGTCGGATGACCGACTAATTTTCGGCATTTTTGGCCAAAGTAGGATCTAAAATAAATGTGTTATTTTTAGCTTTAATTGTGGTTGTGTTGTATGCTAGATTCCAATTGAATAAATTCTTGTTTATGTTCCACCTCCTTTTTCTCGAGGGAGGATAGGGAATTTTTCCAATTAAAGTGTCACTAATCAAAATGGGATTATTTTATTTAATCAGAGTCACCACTTGAAATAATTTATGGTGTCCCAAGTCACCGGTTTATTTTAAATCTCAAATCGAGAAAAGTTTGACTGTGTTTAAAGTCTGCGAAACCAGAAGACCGGGTAAGGAATTTTGTTGATCCGAGAGAAGGTGTTAGGCACTCCCGAATTCTGTAGTAATAGCACGGCTGCTTAGCAATTTATACTTGGCTTATTTTATCTAATTACTCATTTTAGGACCTATGTTTATTTTACCTTTTACTGCTACTAATCACTTGATAACCTTTATTTAAAGAATTAACTTAAGACGAGTTACACGTACGTATACTCGTTTTAGTTTGGTGCGTCAAGAATCACGTCACGCATACGTGTACACAATTCACAGCACTTAGTTTATTTAGGAAAAAAAAGTTTGGTCAAAGTCGCACGAACGCATACTTTGAATTTATTTTTTAAAAAAAATGCAATCACGATTGTAGTTTAAAAAAACCGCGCCTAAAAGCATTTCTACGAGTATTTGGTTAAGGCGCTTTATTTACTAAGAATTTTTTATCATGGTCACGCGAAAGTGTACATTGGTTCGTTTTGGCATCACAACTATGTCACGCGTGCGTGTACATAATTGTAATAGTTAGTTCAATTATAAGTATACTTAAAGTTATGATCATGTCTCTAAGCTAAGTATCATATGTCATGTAACTAGGTGTAAATGTTCAATACTATGTGAGACATTTATTTGAATTAATTAGGCAGCTCACATATTAGCTGCCCAATGGATTTACAATAAAAAGGCTTTGGGCCTGAAAAAGGCTGAGTCCAAATGAACTCTGGCCCAAGACGTGCATTATCTATTACTTGGACCAACTAATGAATTTAATTCGAAAAGGAACTTGAGCCTAACTGAGTCTAGATGATTCTGGCCCAAATGCATGTTTTAAAGCAGCTAAATGAATTCAATCACAGATGATTTGGGCCTAGTGATTACTGAGTGCAAATGAACTCTGGTCCAATGCGCACTTTATTAACAAACTAAATGAAATTAATCCAAGATAATTTGGGCTGGATAATGACTGAGTCCAAATGAATCTGGCCCATATACGTATTCCTTTGAACAATTTGACACTATCATTTAGTGGCGGCAATTATAGAATTTTACTTATATTTATCTTTTAAAACAGAATGCTAAAAATGGTCTAGGACGTGAGTAAAGTAAATCAAAAATCCGATTAAATTTGATAGTTTTCTACTGATTTTCTAAACCTTTTGTTTCTTATGTTAACACTATGTTAAAGTGATAAGATTAAAAATCATTGTGCATTTGAACCCAATTAGTTTAGGCCTGAAAATGCACTATGGCCTACTGTCCAGTTTGCTCGTAGAAATCCAGTTTTTCATGATCCAAAAAACTAATGAATTGGAATTACTATGTTTAATTGATTTAAACAAAATAGTAAAGCTATTAATATATCAAACCAACTCATTATACAAGAAAGATATAAAAAGAACTAACTTATTAACTAAATACTGAGATTAATTCTTTAATGATAACCAAATATACCTATTACTACTCTTAAATGTTTAAAAGAAAATACTGTTTTTTACTTCTTGTATTACATACAAACGTAGAGATCTTCTGGATGTACACATGAAGCTTGAACAGAAGTTTACAATTTTCAGAACATTTTAACATAATGCTAATATAACTTAAATAGAATAAACAGTGTAAATGTCTAGTTCTACATGGGTTCACACATAACTTCCAACTAAACAACTTTAAACCACATGATTCATGCAGTAATTTAAACTTATGCATAAGACCATATTCAAACCAAACATAAATTCTGATGAACAGCAAAATCATAACAATAACAAAATTAAACTTTTGCATTGTTAAGAAAGTATATTGATAGCAGCAAGAAAACAAATAGATAAAGAAAATATGTCTCTGAAAACTTGAGTAAAAGCAACAGCAAGAAATACCAAATAGGAAACCAAAACAGCTTCAAATTCAAACTCAAAATTCCCTGTAAAAGTATGAAACCAGTAGGAGTTCTTTGTTAAAAATGAAAGAAAGAAACTCAAAAGCAGTGCAGAATCAACGTATTTTTAAGGAATTTTCTGTGTGTTTTTTCCAATGTGTGTAGATCTGTTAGTGTGTAAGTGTAAGTGTGTCTATAATGAAGAAAAAGGAGTGTTTATAAGTGAGGGAGTGAAAAGGTATAAGGATTAGGGTACCAAAAAGGAATTTGCCAGCATTCCCTAAAATCAGGGAAAAGGCATCTTTCCTCAACAGAAATATGGACAGTTGTCCAATTTCTAGTACCTTCTTATCACAAAAAATGGACAACTTTCCGATTTCTGGAGATTTAGGATCTTATTCCTATCCTTTCCTACTCTCAGCATTGGGACAGTTGTCCCTATTCTAGAAGTTTCCTAACATCTACTAAAAAATTTAAAAATTAAGATTCCAAAATTGACCCTTCAAGGCCTTGGAATTGCCTCAGAACCAGACTGGTCTGGGCCTGAGTCGTGCGACTCTTGGTCTAAGGACTTTAGGCTCCTAAGCTTTTAACAAAGCTATGGGCCTATCTATCAGAGACAGGCCCAATTTTTATTTTTGAGCCAAGTTGAATGGGTCACTTCAGTGAAGCCCAACTCCTAAACAACTACCAAGTAAAAACAGTAAACAAATAATAACATAATAACAACAATTCTACTTAATAACAGTAAACAAATAAAAACTGTAATGCTGGAAAAAAAATAAACATAAAATTAATAAAACACGTAATAATAAAGATAAATGAAAAAACAGAAAAGAAAAAAAATGAAAAAGAAACCTAATGATTGTTTTGGCAAAAAGATTTAGTTGTTAAAAGCCCTCGTGCCAAGACACTCACCTGGAATCTGAGATCCCTGGTGAGAGATCTTGGCACGAGGATTATTATACAAACTAGGTGAAATCAAAAAAAGGGGGGAAAGTAGATCTAGGGTTTAGGGAAATCAGATCTAAGATCTAGTGTTTTTGATGGGGTATTTTCGGGATCTGTGGGTAGAATAGGGTTCTAGGGGGTGTGGTGGTGGTAGGGTATGATTTTGGGTAGGTTTAGAGTTTTGCCGCCGCCATAGGCAATTTCCGGCGGTGGCTTTAAGGTTTCTAGGTTTTCAGATCTAAGATCTGTTATTTTTGATGGGGTTTTTGGGGATTCGGTTGGTAGGGTGAGATTCAGGAAGGTGGAGTATATGGGGTGAGTTTGAGTGGCTTTGGAGTTCCACTGCCGCCGTGGGAGATTTTCGGTGGGCGGCGTATGGCGGCGGCTTGCTAGGGTTTCATTTTTTTTTGGCTAATATTGTATCTTGATGTTGGTGGGGTGTGGTAAAGGAGAAGAAGAGGAGTTGATTGATGTAATTTTGAGGCTATTTGGTTAAGTCCGGCCAGCGGAGGCGATTTCCGGCCGACAGTCATCGGTGGTTTGAGTGGCGGTGGATGGTGGTGCGATTTCCGGTGTGGTGAAGAGTGGGGGTGAAGAGGCGGCTAGGGTTTGGGGTGAGGTTAGAGAGAGATGGTGTGAGAGAGGGGGGAACGAAAATGAGGGATAAGGGGGAGTTAAATACTTAGGGGGAGATGAGTTCCGGACCATTGGATCTATTGAAGATCAACTGCCAGGATTGCTTGGCATCCAAACGACGCCGTTTGGTTTACGCAATAGACTGGACCGGTTTGGGGGGGTATTGCGCTTGGGTATTTTTTGAATTAATTTTTGGGATTGGGCTGGTTTTAAGAATTGGCCCAGTCCGGCCAAGGTATTTTTACACCCATTTTTGTCTAATTAACTTTTAAAATCTATTTAATTTAATCAAATCTTAAATTAAGTACTAAATTATCTTAAATTGTAAAATTAAACTATCTATCTATTTATATTATATACATAATCAGTCGATCTAATTTTTTTTAAAAAGAAAAAAGAAAAATTACTGATTTTATGCACTAAAACTAAAAATGTTAAAACAAACAATTTTTTTGTGATATTCTTTTAATAAAAAAATTAATTCACGACTTAACCTTAGAAAGTCAAATAACAAACCTAGAAAGCAATGCATGAAATTTTGAACATTTCTAGGGTATTTTCCATGATTTTAAAATATTAAATGTGCACAAAAATGCAACTAAATACAAACAATTAACAAGAAATTCCTACAAAATTCTATAAAAATGAAAATAATTTAGAAAAACCTATTTTTTAATTTTGTTGGAGTATTTATAGTCGGGCAAAAATCACGTGCTCACAATGGCCCCTCTTTGCTCGGAAACACGAAGATTCGGGCAAAGATAAAATGAGCAATTACGAGTGATTTTTGCCCGTTTGGATACTCCATGGGAAGCATTTTGAAAAAGTTTGACCTAACCTTGCTTCAACGGTTGCCTACATATCCTTGGCTATAAAGGAATGACGTCAGTGTAGTTTTGGTAGTTTTGGTAACTGGGACTGAAGCAGTGATTTCACTGCTGTTACTGCTGCTACTGCTATTGAACTCCTTATTACACCAAAGTCAAAATAAAGAAAACTAACTAAGCCTATCAGCTACGAGTTACAAGATTCCTATCTATAAATCTTCTGAAGCTTGGTCCTGAGTCTTGGCCGGTTCTTTATGTAGACTCTGATCTGGATCTTGATGTTTGTTAACTGTAGGTGCTGGTTCAATCTTCTTCAGCTTTTTCGGATCAAGATGGGACATGCAAAGCTTGTGACTTCAATCTTGTCTTGAGCAGTCCATATCTTTTCCGCTTCTATACTTTGGGTTCAACTCCTTCCTTTTTCTTCTTTACTTTTATTTTGGATCGAGATTTCTTCTTTCGGTCGTCTCTAATCTTGCGCCTCGAGGTATAACCTGCTCAGGCATCAAAAACAAACGAACGAAATTTTTCTGCCCCATTTTTCACTAGGAAAATTTCGTGAGTTATTGTAACAAAATTATATACTATTTCATTATTGAAAGCGATAAAAGGGCGGGAATGGTGTACCCGAAGTAAATGTAGACTTGGGAGTTGAGACCCTATGTCTAAAAGTAAAATCAACAAGGGATTGGAAACCCTATGTTGGGAAAATCATCAGGTTATGCTGGCATCAACTGGGGAGTGGAGACCCTATGTTGGAAAATCATCAGGTTATGCTGGCATCAACTAGGGAGTGGAGACCCTATGTTGGAAAATCATAAGGTTATGCTGGCATCAACTAGGGAGTGGAGACCCTATATTGGAAAATCATCAGGTTATGCTGGCATCTACCAGGGAGTGGAAACCCTATGTTGGAAAATCATCAGGTTATGCTAACATCAACTAGGGAGTGGAGATCCTATGTTGAAAAATCATCAGGTTATGCTGGAATCAACTAGGGAGTGGAGACCCTATATTGGAAAATCATCAGGTTATACGGGCATCAACTGGGAGTGGAGACCCTATGCTGGAAAAACATCGATTTATGCTGGCATCAACTAGGGAATGGAGACACTATTTTGGAAAATCATCAGGTTATGCTGGCATCAACTAGGGAGTGGAGATCCTATGTTGAAAAATCATCAGGTTATGCTAGCATCAACTAGGGAGTGGAGAACCTATGTTGAAAATCATCAGGTTATGCTGGAATCAACTAAGGAGTGGAGACCCTATGTTGGAAAATCATTAGGTTATGCTGGCATCAACTAGGGAGTGGTGACCCTATGTTGGCATCAACTAGGGAGTGGTGACCCTATGTTGGAAAAATGCAGTTGGGGATTGGAGACCCTATACTACCATGACTTTGAAATTTTCTTCTTTTCTTTCTTTTCATTTCATTTTTCATCATTTTTATTTAATAGAGTGAGTAAAATGCAAGAAAGAATTTGGAGGAGACTTCCCTTTTGGATTGATTATTGCTGCAGAGCATTTTAGTCTCTACGTGGTTTGCTTTTGTTTCACCTGCTTCTTGCAAGGTTGCTTTGAATTACACATGTTTCCTGTTTTTCAAACAAAGAATAATTTTGTCAGTTTGAAGCAGTGGTTGGTTTTGTGGCCTTGAGCGTTTCAGTCACTTGTCTCGGCCCGGCTCCTTTGATGAAGATCTCAACTACAACTGCTTGTTCCCTGAGGACCGATTTCATTTCTGGCCCTGGCGAAATTGGCTTTTCTAGAACTTTACCATGATGGTTAATCACGTGGCACTTAACCTTTTTCAACTTTACTTCGTCTTCGTGAGTGTTTGACTTTGATTTCCTTTCTTTTTAGGAGTTTTTGATTTTAAAGCATCGGCCATTATGGCCAGTGGAAGTCAACTCGATGCACCTGCCGAGGCTGGGTGCCTTCTTGAATATTGGCTTGTGTCAAATGAAAAACTTGTAAACCAATCTTGCCATCCTTTCTTAGTCTTAGTTTTGGAACAGAATTAGACCGAAAAGGATTCAAAGAAAAACAAACAATGGAAAGGACAATGAATATAAACAAAAGGTATCCCTTTCGGGGAAAGGACAGAAGGTATTATCTGGAGTACATGCGGACTTCAATGAACATGACATGCCTTTTGGACTGGATGCCTGATCTGTGCAAACCGTCCGACTCTTAGAAATTCATCACAACTTTTTGCCTCGAAACTGAGAAACCCTGCCCAGGACTGTGTCAATGTCAGTGACTCAAGATCCTCTTTTTCGATCACTGGTGCCCTTTGCGGGTTTTCACGAGCTGACCTCTCTTATTTCTCTTCTCACCGTCGCCTTGTAGTGCTCTTTGCGAGTTTTCACTAACAAGACTCTCTCATTTTAGCTTCTTTACTTACCATCGCCTTACGGTGCCTGTGAGGGTTTTCACAATAAGACTCTCTCATTTTATTTCTCTCATTTGATTGTATCAGATCCAAACAATTGTATTCTCTAATTTGCACGTTCTTGCTGATTGATCGGAAGGACTTGAAAAGGATTTTGGTAAAAAGAATTTAGACTGAATTACAACTTTGGAACCTTTCATGCAAAACTATTGTCGGATCATTGTAACTTCTGCCCCAGTTTCAACTTTGGAGAAATGTGGATTTTTGTTTTGGTGTGACTGAACCCCAGAGAGAGGCTGCCTACGTATCCTTTCGGAATCGAGTCGAACGTAGTTCTTTTGACCGCATCTGCATTGAAAGCTGTTTTGGGATCATTTCTTTCGATGTCTCCCAGATACAGCACTCCTTTCGGCAACAGTTTTCTTACAATGTACGGACTTTTCCAATTTGGAGAAAATTTTCCTTTTGCTTCCTCATGATGCGGGAGAATACGTCTTAGAACGAGTTGCTCCACTTCAAAGTTTCTAGGCCGTACTTTATTGTTGTAGGCACGGGCCATTCTTTGTTGATACAACTGCCCGTGGCAAACTGCAGCCATCCGCTTTTCATCAATAATAGTTAATTGTTCCAACTGGGTCTTGACCCATTCATCATCCTCAATCTCGGCTTCAACAATGATTCGAAGAGAGGGAATCTCAACTTCTGCAGGTATTACGGCTTCAGTGCCATAAACCAATAAATAGGGTGTGGCCCCAACTGATGTGCGCACGGTTGTGCGGTATCCGAGCTTTTCATGCCATTGTCTAGAACTTTGAATCATTTTCCTGAGGATCTTCTTGAAGTCTTGTTTGCAGCTTCAACAACGCCATTAGTTTTGGGCCGATAAGGGGTAGAGTTACGATGCGTAATCTTAAATTGTTTGCATACCTCCCTCATCAAATTCCTATTCAGATTTGCAGCATTGTCTGTAATGATAGTTTTAGGAATACCAAAACGAAAAAATGATGTTGGAATGCATGAAGTCCACCACTGCTTTCTTGGTGACGGCTTTGAAAGTGACTGCTTCGACCCACTTTGTGAAATAATCAATGGCAACCAAGATGAATCTGTGCCTATTTGAGGCTTTTGGCTCGATCGGCCCAATGACATCCATACCCCAAGCAACAAACGCCAAGGTGCTGACATAGGATGCAACTCTGAAGGCGGTGCATGAATCAGGTCACTGTGTATCTGACACTGATGGCACTGCGGACAAAACTGAAGCAATCCTTTTCCATGGTCATCCAGTAATAACCTGCCCGAAGGATTTTCTTTTCAAGGACATATCCGTTCATGTGGGGCCCACATACTCTTGAATGCACTTCGTTCATGATCTTTCCAGCCTCTTGGCCATCTACGTACCTTAAAAGATTCAAATCTGGAGTTCCTTTGTACAAGACTTCTCCGCTCAAGAGGAAATTGCTAGCGAGCCTTCTAATGGTTCTCTTTTGGTCTCCACTGGCTTGCTCGGGATATTCCTTTATTTTCAAAAACCTTTTGATATCATGATACCATGGCTAAACATTTGGTTCTTCTTCAACTGCATTGCAATAGCCATGTCTTTCTCGAATTTGGATCTCCAACGGGTTAATATGGACATTACCCGGATACAGCAACATTGCTGCCAAGGTAGCTAGTGCATCAGCTAACTCATTATGGAATCGAGGGACGTACCTGAATTCAACAAACTTGAACCGTTTGCTAAGATCTTCCACATGTTGCCTGTATGGGATAAGCTTGGTGTCCCGAGTTTCCCATTCACCTTGAGCTTGCAGAATAATCAAGTCAGAATCTCCCATGATTAATAATTCTTCCACATCCAGATCAATTGCCATGTTCATGCCCATGATGCAAGCTTCATATTTGGCAGTGTTGTTCGTATAGAAGAAACAAATCCGGGATGTAGCCGGAGAGTGCTGACCAGTGGGCGAAATCAAAATTGCCCCAATCCCGACACCCTTTGCATTTACAGCTCCATCAAAGAACATTTTCAAAGCATTGGTGTCTTCTGGAATTACTTCAACTGAATTTACTTCCTCGTCCGGAAAGTAAGTACTCAAGGGTTGGTATTCATCATCAACCGGGTTCTCAGCTAGGTGATCCGCCAAGGCTTGAGCTTTCATCTCGTGCGGGTGACATAGACAATGTCAAACTCAGTGAGCAGGATTTTCCACTTTGCTAACCTTCCCGTGGGCATTGGTTTTTGGAATATGTACTTCAAAGGATCCATTCTGGTTATGAGGTATGTGGTGTAGGCCAACAGGTAATGTCTAAGCTTCTGGGCGACCCAAGTTAGGGCACAACAAGTTCTTTCCAACAAAGTGTACTTGGCTTCATAACCAGTAAATTTCTTGCTCAAGTAGTATATGGCTTGCTCTTTCTTCCCGATCGCATCATGTTGCTCGAGAACACAACCAAAAGAATTCTCAAAGACCGTCAAGTACAAGAACAAAGGTCTTCCAGGCTCAGGCGGAACCAACACCGGCGGATTTGACAAATATTCTTTGATTTTATCAAAAGCTTCTTGACACTCATCCGTCCATTTAATCACCGCGTCTTTCTTTAGCAGCTTAAATATGGGCTCACATGTGGTAGTCAGCTGAGCAATGAACCTGCTGATGTAATTCAATCTTCCCAAGAGACTCATGACCTCTTTCTTGGTTCTCGAAGGTGGTAAATCCCAAATAGACTTTATCATTGTTGGATCTAACTCGATACCCCTCGGGCTGACCATAAACCCCAAAAGTTTCCCAGATGGAACTCCAAATGCAACATTTAGCCGGATTCAACTTCAAGCCATACTTGCACAGACGCTCAAAGAACTTTCTCAGATCCCGCACATGGTCTTCCTGCATTCTAGATATAATGATCACAACATCCACATACACCTCAATTTCCTGGTGCATCATGTCATGGAAGATGGCAGTCATAGATCTCATGTATGTTGCCCCAGCGTTTTTCAGACCGAATGACATGACCCTGTAACAGTAAGTGCCCCATGGTGTGGTGAAAGCTGTCTTTTCTGCATCTTCTTCATCCATCAGGACTTGGTGATACCCAGCATAACAATCCACCAAAGACTGTATCTCATGTTTGGCATAATTGTCGACAAGAATGGGGACGTTTGGTAATGGAAAGTTGTCCTTAGGGCTTGCTTTGTTCAAATCCCTATAGTCAACAAATACTCGGATCTTCCCGTCCTTCTTGGGTACTGTGACTACATTGGCCAACCATGTGGTGTATCAGACTACTCGGATTACACCAGCTTTTTATTGTTTGGCAACCTCTTCTTTGATCTTATCGCTGATGTCTGTTTTGAATTTTCTCTGCTTTTGTTGGATGGGTGGACAGCCGGGATAAGTTGGCAACTTATGTACCACTAAATCGACACTTAGTCCTGGCATATCATCGTAAAACCATGCAAACACGTCTTTAAATTCAAACAAAAGTTGAATCAATGCATCTCTAGTTTTTTTCTCAGTGTGATGCTTATCATAGTTTCTCTGATCTCTTCTGAACTGCCCAAATTAACTGGCTCGGTTTCATTTAGGTTTGGCTTAGGCTTATTCTCAAATTGTTCCAATTCTCGATTTATTTCCCTAAAAGCCTCATCATTATCATATTCTGGTTCTTGATTCATTATTTCACAGTTAGACAGCATTTTAGGATCTGGGCATGAAATCCGCAAGCATGTCATGTTATTTAAGTCCGCATTATTAGAACTGAAAAGAGAAAGATAAGAAAAATAACAAAATCAGCAAGAATAGAAAAAGATTCATAGACGATGAAATATTGATTTCATTTTATTGAATTTGAAGATAGGAGGGTTTACATCGGAATTTAAAGACAACAAACTAAAAACATTCGAGTTATACCCTGAAATAACCCGGAATGCAGAAAAGATGGCAAGACTGAACTACCGGGATTCCCGCCTGACAGGGAATGGAGTAGCCTTCCAGGCCCCATATATTGCACCTCAGCAGTGCTTGAGCCTTCGCCCGGTTAGACCATGTGATCCTCGTACAGCATTTGCCTCATTGCCTCACAAATGTCCTCAATTTCTTCGGTCGTGAAGGCCTCTTCTTCTTCTATGTACTTTGGCTTCACAAATGATTTGGCGAGGTGCGGGACTGGCTGAGGCAGGACCCACCCATTTTTCTTATGTTCATAGGCCCACTTTATGTCGGCATCGGTAGCTTGAAAACCTATGCCAAAGAACTTCTTGTTGACAATCAAAGTGACGGGCTCTGTGATGCCTTATAAGGATACCTCGAGCCCTTTCCCGGGCTTGTACCCATGTTTGATCATTTCACTGGCAACCATGATTGATGCATTTGATAGGCAGGGTTGAGGACATGGGGTTCCTTCTTCGCACTAGTCAGCGACCATTTCAAAGGCTTGGTAGACAATGTGTTCACTTCCCTCTCTAGCCTCCAGGCATGGATTGACAGGTCCCTGTAGATTGACTGTTCATCTTCTCCGTGGACAACTATTTCTTGGTTTTCAAGTTTGAATTTGACCATTTTATGGAGAGTAGAGGGGCACGGCTCCCGCGGCATGGATCCATGGTCTTCCTAAGAGAAAGTTATAGGAAGTGTCCATGTCGTGAACATGGAATATTACTTCAAAATCTATAGGGCCAATGGTTAGAACCAGGTCAATTTCCATTATCGTATCCCGCTTGACACCGTCGAAAGCACACACGCAAACATTTTTTAGTCTAATTCTTTCTGTCCCAATTTCCATCCTTTGTAATGTTGATAGAGGGCAAATGTCAACTCCAGACCCACCGTCTAACATAACCCTTTTCACATAATATCCTTCATACTTGACAGTCAAGTGAAGGGCTTTGTTGTGGGTGGCTCCTTCTGGAGGCAAGTCACTTCGGCTAAGAGATTCGGTTGACCTCGAAAAATCGCTCTGCCATTCTTTCCAACTGTCCAACCGTGGTTTCAATCGGAATATAAGCCTCATTCAGCGTCTTTAAAAGCACTTTTTGATGTTCATTTGAGCTCATCAGCAAGGACAAAAGTGAAACTTGGGAAGGAGTCTTTCTAAGTTGATCAATTACAACATACTCCAAGGTTTTCATCTTCCGAAAAAATTCCTCTGCTTCTTCAGCACTAACCGGCTTCTTGAGTGGAAACCGCTTCTGCTTTGTTTTGTTCAATTCTTCTTGGTTGTGATACTTCCCAAATTGGTTCATTTCATTTACTTCTCCCATAACTTCCTTTCCTTTGTATGTGACCGCTGTCTTATTCTAGTTCCAAGGGACGGCAGTGGAGTCTCTCAATGGATTCTGCGGTGCGCGACTGATGACCAAAGGCTCATCCAGCCTGGGCGGAATTATTGGCCTCCGTGCCGCCTAAGTGCCTTTTGGTACATACATCTTTGGCATATTCAGCGTGGTTTTCCTCTATTCAAGTCTTCTGGGAGGGCTCAGCATGAGTTGTTCTTTCCTGGGTGCCCTAGGAACGTATAGAATAGCCTCTTTAGCAGGTGTTGTCCCTGCCTTTGCCTCCATCGTCTTTTCTGCATTTTGGGGAGTGGAATTTATCTTCTTCTCATCTCTAGCTTGTTTTGCCAATGCTTTGGGTTTCTTTTCTGAGTCGGCGATGGCAATGATAGCTTTCAAAGCTGGGTTGAATTCTTTGTCCTCACAGATCATTCCGATGATCGGCCCATTGTTGTAAGCCGATAACGGTTTGTTGGTGGTTACATTAGGGACTTCCTCGTCCCTTAACACTACCTACTTCTGTTCTATCAGATTCTCGACCGCTCTCTTAAGGGTCCAACAATCTTCAGTGTCATGCCTTTCCGCCCCTGAATGATAAGCGCACCTGGTACCCGGTCGGTAAGATGACGATTCCGGATTCTGCCTATTTGGAGGTACAGGCTGCAATAGACCCATTTGGACTAACTTCGAGAACAGGCTGGAGTAAGACTCACCAATGGGGGTGAAGTCAGTCTTCGTGGGTGATTCACGAGGGCATATTTTATATTGGTAATTGTTCTGTGGTGGATGGGGATTATACGGAGCTTGGTGAGGAGGGTTATTTCTTGGAGGTGGAGCTCTGTTTTGGCTGTAATGCTGTTGTGGCCGTGTTTATGGTTGGGCGTTCATTACTGCATAAGGATGCGGGGCCATAGCATATACTGCATCCTGGTGGGGGTAGTAATGTTGCGGGGTCCTGGAAGGTGGACCAAAATAATCCCGGGGTCGAGGAGAGTTTCTCAAGCTTGAAGCCATCATGGCTCCTTCTTCTTTTTTCTTCCGGCTTGCTAAACCTCCCGAGCCGTTTTGGATGGCTCCGAAAGTGGCTCTTAAAGCTGATTGACTTATGATGCGGCCTGTTTTCAGGTCGTTTTCTACCATTTCTCCAATTTTTATGCCCTCCGCGAACGGTTTGCCCACGGTAGATATCATGTTTTGAATAATCGGCCTCTTGGGCTCGCAAGAAGACATTGACCATCTCGGCCTCATCCAACGGTGGTTTTACCCTTGTGGCTTGTTCACACCATTTGATAGCGTATTCCTGGAAACTTTCCGAGGCTTTCTTTTTGAAGTTGGTCAAAGAATTCCTATCCGGGGCTATATCCACATTGTATTGAAATTGCCTTAAAAAATCCCGGGCCAGGTCGTCCCATATATGCCAATGGGAGATGTCTTGGTCCATATATCACTCAGAAGTAATCCTGGTAAGGCTCTCTCCGAAATAGCCATTAACAGCTCCTCTTTTCCACCAGCACCCCTCAGCTGGTTACAATATCGCTTTAAGTGAGCGATCGTATTTCCATGCCTGTCATATCTTTCGAACTTTGGCATTTTAAAACCAACGGGTAAATGCACGTGAGGGAACATGCACAGATCGCCATATGAAACGCTCTTTTGGCCACTCAGGCCCTGCATATTCTTGAGGCTTTGCTCGATGCTTTTCATTTTTCGTGCTACCTCTTCTTGTTCAGGATTCCTCACGACTCTCTCATGTTCTATGGGAGACTCATATTGTGGGTGATGAGGATAGGAGTTTGGGGTAACACGAGCTGTGTCCAACTGAAATTGGGGTGCTTAGAAAGTGAAAGTTGATGGTTCAAAGCTTTGTCGAGGTAGTGTTGGTTGCGCAATAATAGAGGCTGGTGGTGCCGTCAACACTATAGATGATATTCCTGAAGATGGTGCCTGGGGGCGAGCCTTAGAAGGCATACCTGTGAAGTTGGCTGACATGGTGGGGTACCCAAGCGGAATGAATAGGTTGGTTATAGGGACATTGGTAGTTCCTCCCATCCTAGGGATCAATTCAGGGAATCCAGGGATGGTACTGGGTGGTTCCCTGCCATTAGACCATGCGTCCCACATTTCTAGCATACGGCATCGTAGCCTTCTATTTTCCTCAGCAGTTTCTGACTCTGGCTGCGGGATAGGCGATCCCGGGCTATCTTCGGGTTCAATGATGGGTAGATGACTTTCTGAGGCCATGGCGATACTTCCTTTAGATCTCGTGAAGTAAGGGTGTGAAGCCAGATTATCACAAAAACCAACCACCTAAAAATAGAACTTGTTCTTAATAGCATACACAACAAACTGATTAGTTCGATACATTTAACACATAGGGGATCGCATATTGGGGGATGCAATGCACCAAAACAGTTAAACATTTTAAATGTTTGCAACGGCTGTGTGTCTCATCCCGCCCTTACTATTTCTTTTATCAACTTTCAAATCCTGAATCTTTTTTTTCTTTTTTTGCTCTTTTATTTCTTCACTCTTTTCCTTCTTTTTCATTCAATTTTCCTTTTTCTTTCTCTCCCTTCTTTTGGTTTATTTTTACTCAGGTTGTCTATATCTATGATCGAATCCGATGAGGATTGCCTACGTATCACGATGCCGCATGAATCAGATCATTACGTAGTTCAGGAAATAAATGCGAAATAAAAGAAAAAGAATATTTTGGGTTTTCAATTTTTCATTAAACAAAATCTTTTGGGTTTTCTATTACAGGGACTTAAAAGGACTGACGACTATTAAAGGAAACATACAGACTCGAAATAAACAACAACACAGCTTTGAACAAAACTTGAAGAAAAGTAAAGTACGGACTCAAAAACTGAAAACTTAAAAGTACATAAGAGCCTCTACTGGTACTCTGGGAGCCTGCGGGACATTAGCCGGTCTTTGTGCAGGCCTTTGTGCAATATCTTCTTGGAGGCGGTCTAAGTCATCCATCACCTGGCAGATGAAGGTCATCATGGAAACGAAAAACATGGACCTAGTCATGTCCTCACATTCGTGACATTTCATCATGACATATTCAGCTATCTCCTTGATCCTTGTTCTGATAATTCCTTTTTCTTGAAGAAGACGCCCAATTTGTTGTGCCCGGGCTTCCAACACTTGTGCGTCTGTGTTGTTTTGGTCCTGTAGCTGTTGCACGCTTTCTTCTAGTTGAAAAATTAATGCGTAGCAATGCTCTTTTTCTGTCTAAAAATCTTTTGTTTGCTGGACCATTTCATTCTCAAGGACAACCAGCTTTTTCTTTAAAACTGTTACTTCTTTGTCATATTTCTGCATCAACTGGTGGGCTAATTTGGCCAACTTTGTTTGAGCGTTTAGCAAATCTTTTTCAGCCTTTGTCAAGTCAGCTGCATATTCATGTACCTTAATTTTTAGGTTGTTGATGAGTTCTCCATCTTTCTCACTCCTCACAGGCATTTTGGCGGCTATCTTCATGTCCCGGAGTTGGGCTCGGAGCGCCTCGTTCTCTCGGGTCAATTTTCTCTTTTCACCTTCGACCACCTGCTCCTGTAAGTCATTGTCAAATGTGAGGTTCCTCAACTTTTCCTCTAAGGCATGGATAGTGGCTTGATATTTATTTTCCTTTTCTCCCCAGGCCAACCGTTCTTGGACTTTATCATCAAAAGCTTGAATATGAGGCCTTTTGGCGGGACTTTCAGGCTCGGGTTCTGGCTCATCATTAATGCAACTCCTTCTCTCAAACCATGTGGCATAGCCAAGATCTACTTCACCTCTTGCAAGATCGGGCACTTGGGTATCCTCTTTCAAGTATCGGCAACCATCCCAGATTTGTTGGACTAAAACCTCGGGAAGTGGGGCTTCGAGGTGTAGTTCAATAACTTGGACACTCAGGTCTTCATCCTCAGGCACCACTTGATATCTTCCCATTTGCCTCAGAACCCTCTGCGGTGCATAGGGTTCGACACTCCTTAAGCTCATCAATAGCAAATAATTCTTTGTGGCTGACATGTATATGACTTTGCTCACCGGGAGCCATCCTAAAGTCTACTCAATTTGATTTGCCTTTAAAGTTCTCAAGTGAACAATCCAAGCTTCAACCCCTTCCGGAGAGTCGTAATCTTTCACTCTTTCTTCATAGCTTTCAATGAAGTTGCTCTTTCTTGGGCCGTAGTTCATAAATTATGGATGATGGTGAAGGTGTTCAATTAGCCACATTTGTAAAAGGACATTGCAACCTTCGAAGAATGTCGCCCCCGACTTACACCGTGTCAGTGCCCGGTAGATATCCGACAATATCAGTGGAGCAAGTGTGTGATCTTTCTTGGCAGTTAGGACTTGTGCAATTCTAGCCATACGGATATCGACTGTCCCCTTTTCATTTGGGAAGACCATGACACCCAGAAATGCTACTATGAAGGCAAAGCGACGATGAATTTTCCAAGTATCTTTGCTTTGCTTGTTGTTCAACCCTTTTTCATGTGTTTCAAACCCCTCTGGATGCCCATACCTGGAATACAGGAAGTATAATGAGCAGTAACCCTTGTTTACATGGATCTTTCTCATTTGCTTACTAATGTTCATAATATCAAAGAAACGGCGCGCTGACATAGGCCTCAGGAACATAAGCTGCTGATTTCTTAAGTCCCTGCCGAAACCTGTATACCCAGCTATTTCCTCTAAGGTGGGAGTAAGCACGAAGTCCGAGAAGCGGAAGACATTGCTGACGGGATCCCGAAAAGTCACTAAAGCCTTGATTACATCATTCCGGGGCTTGACTTTCATGATATCTATGAGAGCACCCAGATGTTCAACTACCCAGTCTTGCCCCTCTTTGTCCAAATCATACCACCACATTTGAAGTTGTAGTGGAGCTTGTTCTACGGTATTTAATGGTGGATTCTGGACGGTGTTCATTTTGTACCTATGAGCGGGGAGGGTTAAGGTTGACTCTAGTTTTAAAAATAGACCAGCAGACTCTTTTTGCAAGAACCAATTTTTAATTTTCAAAGAGAAATAACCTAAAGGTGGCTATTTGTGCAACATCGACTAGAACGGTCATTTTTGCAATAGTGGCCCCTTCTTACTTTTGAATAAAGTTTTGAGGCCAAAGTAAGGCACTTTTCTAGGAAAAGTGATGATTTATTGACAGACATGTCCGTTCGCGAAAATAGCCCTTCGACAATGTAAGGTGTTCTAAGGCTATTCCGGCCAAAACGGCGCAACACTTAACCAAAGTTTTGTCGGCTTTATTTTTTGACCATTGGACATACTTCATTTATTCAGTTGGAAAACGTTGGGGTCGGTACCAATGAGGTTTGCCTACGTATCTCACATCCGGTGAGAATCAGACCCGCGTAGTTCTGTCAGTTTTGACATAATTGGAAAAAAACATGATATTGCCTCACTTTTATTTTGAAATACATTTTTTTCTCTCTTTTTTTTTCAAAAATTTTGGCAGAGTTTCGAGGCATTTTCAAATATCGTAGTTTTCAGAACCGGGTGAATTTTCTATCCTACCTTTGGATTGGTTTTTTCTGTTGATTTTATTTCCTTAGCCGGTCAACAAACAAGCCAAAATAAATAAATGCACACATAGCAGGAAAGATGCATCAGGATGGTCTTTTATTTCTGGTACACCTGTCCTAGACGGACTCAACCCCTGTGTTGAGTCCCTTAAATCAAATGCACGTGATGCAAACAAGCGTTCCTACTAGGGATCCGACATGATTTTTTGTTATTCTAGGTTTGAACCTGGGGATGTGTTCTAGACATGGCTTACCCAAGCAGACAACTTGAGCCGAGGTGGGAGCGACGTACCGGGAGCATGAAAGTATACCCGGCCTAGTAGCTGATCCATCCTCGTTCTATTTGGTACGACCTCTAACAGAAAAGCGGGCCACGAGAACGTGTGCACCATGTTTCTAGAAGACTCAGAAGGGACGTGTAAGAAGACAATTTAATACAGTTCAAATAATATCAAAGCGGTAAATGAGAGGCAATTAGCACATTAGGCCCACAAATACAGTAATATCAACAATTAATAAAGCCAAGCAAAAATCACATTAACAAGCTCAAATTCTTGAACCCTGAACCAGAGATTCTGGGGTTCGATCCCCAGTAGAGTCGCCAGAGCTGTCACACCTCCTTTTTACCGAGGGGGGATAGGGAGTTTTTCCAATTAAAGTGACATTAATCGAAATATGATTATTTTATTTAATCAGAGTCGCCACTTGGAATAATTTATGGGGTCCCAAGTCACCGGTTTATTTTAAATCTCAAATCGAGGAAAGTTTGACTCCGTTTAAAGTCTGCGAAACCAGAAGACCGGGTAATGAATTTTGTTAACCCTGGAGAAGGTGTTAGGAACTCCCGAATTTTGTGGTTTTAGCACGGCTGCTTAGCAATTTATACTTGGCTTATTTTATCTAATTACTCATTTTAGGACCTATGTTTATTTTACCTTTTACCGCCACTAATCACTTGATAACCTGTATTTAAAGAATTAACTTAAGACGAGTTACGAGTACGTATACTCGTTTTAGTTTGGTGCGTCAAGAATCACGTCACGCGTACGTGTACACAATTCACAACACTTAGTTTATTTTTAAAAAAAAAGTTTGGTCAAAGTCGCGCAAACACATACTTTGAATTTATTTTTATAAAAAACGCAATCACGATAGTAGTTTAAAAAAACCACGCCAAAAAGCATTTCTACGAGTATTTGATTATGGCATTTTATTTACTGAGAATGTTTGACCATGGTCACGCGAACGTGTACCTTGGTCCGTTTTGCATCACAACTATGTCACACATGCGTGTACATAATTGTAATAGTTAGTTCGATTATAAGTATACCTAAAGTTATGATCATGTCTCTAAGTTAAGTACCCTATGTCATGTAACTAGGTATAAGGTTCAATACTATGTGAGACATTTATTTGAATTAATTAGGCAGCTTACATATTAGTTGCCCAATGGATCGACAATTAAAAGGCTTTGGGCCAGAAAATGTTGAGTCCAAATGAACTCTGGCCCAAGACGTGCATTGTCTATTACTTGGACCGGCTAATGAATTTAATTCGAAAAGGAACTTGGGCCTGACTGAGTCTAGATGATTATGGCCCAAATGCATGTTTCAAAGCAGCTAAATGAATTCAGCCAAAGATGATTTGGGCCTAGTGACTACTGAGTCCAAATGAACTCTGGCCCAATGCGCATTTTATGAACAAACTAAATGAAATTAATCCAAGATAATTTGGGCCGGATAATGATTAAGTCCAAATGACTCTGGCCCAATACGTATTCATTTGAACGAATTTGAGACTATCATTTTATGGCGGCAATTATAGAATTTTACTTATACTTATCTTTTAAAACATAATGCTTAAAGGGGTCTGGGACGTGAGTAAAGTAAATCAAAAATCCGATTAAATTTTATCGTTTTCTACTGATTTCCTAAACCTTTTGTTTCTTATGTTAACACTATGTTAAAGAGATAAGTTTAAAAATGATTGTGCATTTCAAACTTTAAAGTATAAATACTTTTAATCAAACTATCTACTTAATTTATTTTTAAAAAAAAAAAAGGAAACTTAGAGTACACTTCCATGAACCCAATTAGTCTGGGCCTGAAAATGCACTATGGCCTACTGTCCTGTTTGCTCGTAAAAACCCAGTTTTTCATGATCCAAAAAACTAACGAATTGGAATTACTATGTTTAATTGCTTTAAACAAAATAGTAAAGCCATTAATATATCAAACCAACTCATTATACTAGAAAGATATAGAAAGAACTAACTTATCAACTAAATACTGAGATTGATTCTTTAATGATAACCAAATATACCTATTACTACTCTAACATGTTTAAAAGAAAATACTGTTTTTTACTTCTTCTATTACATACAAACGTAGAGATCTTCTGGATGAACATATGAAGCTTGAACAGATTTTTGCAATTTTCAGAACATTTTAACATAATGCTAAGATAACTTAAATAGAATAAACAGTGTAAATGACTAGTTCTACATGAGTTCACACATAACTTCCAACTAGACAACTTTAAACCACATGATTCATGCAGTAATTTAAACTTATGTATAAGACCATATTCAGACCAAACATAAATTCTGATGAACAGCAAAATCATAACAATAACAAAATTAAACTTTTACATTGTTAAGAAAGTACCTTGATAGCAGCAAGAAAACAAATAGATAAAGAAAATATGTCTCTGAAAACTTGAGTAAAAGCAGCAGCAAGAAATACCAAACAGGAAACCAAAATAGCTTCAAATTCAAACTCAGAAATTCCAGCAAAAGTATGAAACCAATAGGAGTTCTTTGCTAAAAATGAAAGAAAGAAACTCAAAAGCATTGCAGAATCAGTGTATTTTCAAGGAATTTTCTGTGTTTTTTCCAGTGTGTAGGTCTGTCAGTGTGCAAGTGTAAGTGTGTCTATAATGAAGAAAAAGGAGTGTTTATAAGTGAGGGAGTGAAAAGGGATAAGGATTAGGGTACCAAAAAGGAGTCTGCCAGCATTCCCTAAAATCAGGGAAAAGGCATCTTTCCTGAACAGAAATATGGACAGTTGTCCAATTTCTAGTACCTTCTTATCACAAAAAATAGACAACTGTCCAATTTCTGGATATTTAGGATCTTATCCCTATCCTTTCCTACTCAGCATTGGGACAGTTGTCCCTATTCTAGAAGTTTCTTAACATCTACTGAAAAATTTAAAAATTAAAATTTCAAAATTGACCCTTCAAGGCCTTGGAATTGCCTCAAAACCAGACTGGTCTGGGCCTGAGTCATGTGACTCTTGGTCTAAGGACTTTGGGCTCTTAAGCTTTTAACAAAGCTATGGGCTTGCCTATCAGAGACAGACCCAATTTCTGAGCCAAGTTGAATTGGTCACTTCAGTGAAGCCCAACTCCTAAACAACTACCAAGTAAAAACAGTAAACAAATAACAACATACTAACAACAATTCTACTTAATAACAGTAAACAAATAAAAACAGTAATACTAGAAAAAAAATAAACATAAAAATAATAAAACACATAATAATAATAAAGATAAATGAAAAAATAGGAAAAAAATGAAAAAGAAACCTAACGACTGTTTTGGCAAAAAGATCTAGTTGTTAAAAACCCTCGTGCCAAGACACTCACCTGGAATCTGAGATCCCTGGTGAGAGATCTTGGCATGAGGATTATTATACAAACTAGGTAAAATCAAAAAAAAGGGAAAAACAGATCTAGGGTTTAGGGAAATCAGATCTAAGATCTAGGGTTTTTGATGGGCTATTTTCGGGATCTATGGGTAGAATAGGGTTCTAGGGGTGTGGTGGTGGTATGGTATGATTTTTGGTAGGTTTAGAGTTTTGCCGCCGCCATAGGCAATTTCCGGCGGCCGCTCTAGAGTTTCTAGGTTTTCAGATCTAAGATCTGTTATTTTTAGTGGGGTTTTTGGGGATTTGGTTAGTAGGGTGAGATTCGGGAAGGTGGAGTGAGTTTGAGTGGCTTTGGAGTTCCACCGCCGCCGTGGGCGATTTCCGGTGGACGGCGTATAGCGGTGGCTTGCTAAGGTTTCATTTTTTTTGCTAATATTGTATCTTGATGTTGGTGGGGTGTGGTAGAGGAGAAGAAGAGGAGTTGATTGATGTAAGTTTGAGGCTATTTGGTTAAGTCTGGCCGGCGGTCATCGGTGGTTTGAGTGGCGGTGGATGGTGGTGCGATTTCCGTTGTGGTGAAGAGTGAGGGTGAAGTGGCGGCTAGGGTTTGGGGTGAGGTTAGAGAGAGATGGTATGAAAGAGGGGGAAACGGAAATGAGGGGTAAGGGGGTGTTAGGACAGTTAAATACTTAGGGGGATGAGTTCCGGGCTGTTGGATCTATTGAAAATCAACGGCCAGGATTGCTTGGCATCCAAATGATGCCGTTTGGTTTAGGCAATAGACTGGACCGATTTGGGGGTATTGGGCTTGGGTAATTTTTTGAATTAAGTTTTGGGATTGGGCTGATTTTAAGAATTGGCCCAGTCCGGCCAAGGTGTATTTAAACCCATTTTTGTCTAATTAACTTTTAAAATCTATTTAATTTAATCAAATCCTAAATTAAGTACTAAATTATCTTAAATTATAAAACTAAACCAACTATCTATTTATATTATTTACATAATTAGTCGATCTTAATTTTTATTTTAAAAAAAAATACTGATTTTAATCACTAAGACTAAAAATGTTAAAACAAATAGTTTTTTGTGATTTTCTTTTAATAAAACAATTAATTAACGACTTAACCTTAGAAATGCAAATAACAAGCCTAAAATGCAATGCATGAAATTTTAAACATTTTTAGGGTATTTTTCATGATTTTAAAATATTAAATGTGCACAAAAATACCAACTAAATGCAAACAATTAACAAGAAATTCCTATAAAATTTTATAAAAAATTTTTTAGAAAAACCTATTTTTTAATTTTGTAGGAGTATTTCTAGTCGGGCAAAAATCACGTACTCACAGTTTATATCTTTGCAGCAAATGAAAGGTATATAGTGTTGTATTTATGAAAAAATCATCTATATTAAACAAAGAGATTATACAAAATAACATTCCACATACAAGAAATCAATCGGCCAGTAACTACAATCTCTTATTCTAGATGACACAAACAAGGTTCAAGAGATTCAACTTTATTCTCTACAAAGTGTTGGGTCTAATATAAAGATTTAAATGAGTATTTTTTTCAATAATATGGGTAAGAATTAAAAGAAGATTAAAACAAGAAAAGTAATAAAATTTAATGGAACAAGAGAGGTGAAAATTTTTCAAAGGAAATCCATATGGAGATTCAAAAAGGAAAGGTGAAAAAATGAGGAAGAAATGTGAAAAAATAAAGAAAAAGGTGTAAAAATAAAGCAAATGAGGAGAAAAATACAAAAAGTAAATTTATAAAAAGTGTAAGGCTAATTAGTCATTACACACTATTGGGTGGGTCATTTTGATGGCTTTTTTTAGACTTCACGCGCTCTTAGTCGAGTTATTACACATATTATGCCAGGTAAGCACCGAGAGAGTTTTAGTATGAAGGGGGAAACAGTTCGAGGGGAGGACACCATATAATTTAAGCAGGTAACTCACCAAAAGATAAAAATTAAAAGATGTTTTAGGGCATTAAATCTTTAAAAAACTTATAACTTGTAACCGAATTAGGAGAAACATCATGTCGCTGTTGCTGCTATTGCTTTTCCTTCTCCATTTTTATTTCCTTATTCATAGAAGAAGAACCTTTGAGTGCGTTGGTGTCAAAAACGCCATCCAAAAGAATGTTGTTGCCTGTTATGTTCCCAAGTATGTCTATTTTCTTACAAATTCATTGTTATATCACCCAACATGCAACTTGTTTGGTCTTTGTATGTGTTAATTAGTTGCTTTAGGACTGCAATATTTATATTATTTTCCTGCAGTTTTTATTTTCAGTTTTATTAGGAGTTAGTTATCATGGTCAGTTCCATGACTTAAAAGTAGGGTCATGATCTATTTCAATTTTCTTTTTTTAGGATATGTTTTAAAAACCTGTCTTTCTACAGAATTAACTGAACTCTTTGTATGCTAGTTTCTCTAAGTCATCTTCTTAATTTTAGTTCTTCATATTCCCTCTGCTTCTTGTTGTGTTTAAAAGTAGACACTGTCTTCATCGTGTTTGTTGTCATTTGTGCTTTAAATCTAACAATTGGTATCAGAGCTTTCATCTTAAGGGATTTGTGATCAAGTTGGAGAAGTTATGGATGCTGAAGTGAGTTTTTCACCGATTGCTCCGCCGGTCTTTGATAGAGATAACTATCAGATCTGGGCAGTACGAATGGAGACATATTTGGATGCTTTGGATCTCTGGGAAGCTGTGGAAGAGGATTATGAAATTCCAGTCCTACCAAATAATCCCACTATGGCTCGGATCAAAGCATACAAGGAAAAGAAGACAAAGAAATCGAAGGCCAAAGCATGTTTATTTGCTGCTGTATTGCCAACAGTTTTTACACGGATAATGTCTCTGAAAATTGCTAAAGAAGTATGAGATTATCTCAAGGAAGAGTATGCTGGAGATGAGAGAATAAAGGTATGCAAGTTTTAAACTTAATTAGGGAGTTTGAATTGCAAAAGATGAAGGAATCTGAATCAGTTAAGGAGTACTCAGATAAACTTCTGAATATTGCAAATAAGGTGAGGCTACTAGGCTCTACACTCACAGATTCAAGAATTGTTGAGAAGATTCTTGTAACAGTGCCTGAAAGGTATGAAGCAATAATTACGACCTTAGAAAATACTAAGGATTTGTCAAAAATTAGTTTGGCAGAGTTGCTAAATTCCTTGAAAGCTCAAGAGCAAAGAAGGCTCATGAGGCAGGATGTTACAACTGAAGGGGCTCTTGCTGCTAAGCACCAGGTTGATGGTAAAAACAAAATAAAGAAGAAGAAGAAGAAGAATCAAGCGTCAAATGAAGGAGAAACATCAACCAACAGTAAAAGTAAGGGAGGAAGTATGAAGAAAAACTACCCCCATTGCCACCACTGTGAAAAAAAAGGTCATCCGCCATTCAAATGTTGGAGGAGACCTGATGCTAAGTGCAAGAAATGCAATCAGCTCGGACATGAAGCCGTGATTTGCAAAAATAAGGCCCCGCAACAGGAAGCAGATGCTCAAGTTGTTGATCAAGAAGAAGAGGATCAACTTTTTATTGCAACATGCTTCTCAAGTAAGAGCTCAACGGATTCTTGGTTTATTGATAGTGGTTGCACTAACAACATGACTCATGACAGGAGCCTATTCAAGGAGTTGAAGCCCACTGAAATTTCCAAAGTTAGGATAGGAAATGGTGACCATCTTTCTGCCAAAGGAAAAGGAACCATAGCTATCAAGATAAACACAGGCACAAAGAGCATTTCAGAAGTTCTTTATGTACCTGACCTTGATCAAAACTTGCTAAGTGTAGGACAACTACTTGAAAAAGGATTCAGAATTTACTTCGAAGATCATCACTGTCAAATCAGTGACGTGGTTGGACGTGAAATTTTCAGGGTGAAGATGAGAGGAAGGAGTTTTCCTTTCGATCCAACTGAGAAGGAACAATTGGCTTATTCCACCGGAGCAAGTGTAACTGAAATTTGGCACAAAAGACTTGGCCATTGTCATCTACAAGCATTGTTGCTGTTGAAGAAGGATGATATGACAAGAGGGCTACCAACTCTAGTTGATCATTTACCAAGTTGTCAAGCTTGTCAATTTGGTAAGCAAAACAGGAAGCAATTCCCTGAAGCATCATGGCGGGCTTCTCAAAGGCTGCAACTGATTCACACAGATGTTGCAGGACCTCAAAGAACACCCTCCTTAAAAGGTAGCCTCTACTATGTTATTTTCATTGACGATTATACAAGATTCTGCTGGATTTTCTTTATGAAATACAAATCAGAGGTGGCTGGAATTTTCTGAAAGTTTAAGAAGATGGTGGAAAATCAAAGTGGTTACAGAATCCAATCCCTATGGTCTGACAATGGAAAAGAGTATAATTCTGAAGAATTAAACAAATTTTGTGAGGAAGCTGGTATTGTTCATCAGCTCACTGCTCCATACTCTCCGCAGCAAAATGGAGTTAGTGAAAGGAGGAATAGGTATATAATGGAGATGACACGGTGCATGTTGCATGAAAAAGAGCTGCCGAAAAGCTTTTGGGCTGAGGCAGCTAACACGGCGGTATTTCTCCAAAACCGACTTCCCACTAAAGCATTGCAGAATAAAACTCCATTCGAGGCTTGGTATGGATTCAAACCTTCACTAAGCTTCATTAAAGTATTTGGTTGTGTTTGCTTCTTTCATGTGCCACAAGTTAAAAGAGATAAACTTGATAAAAAAGCAATTCCTGGAATCTTTGTGGGTTATAGCTCATTCTCCAAAGCCTACAAAGTTTATGATCCACAAACAGGAAAGATGATCGTCAGCAGAGATGTGCACTTTAATGAGGAAGAAATGTGGGATTGGGAGAATAATCAAATTTCAATCAAAGCATCAGAGAAGCAAGCATCTGATCAATGGGAAAATGAGTTAGTGGATCATCCTCCCATCAGAGGTACAAGATTACTTTCTGATATCTACCAACAAAGTAATGTGGCAATTTGTGAACCTGCTGGGCACGAGGAAGCACTTCAAGATAAAAATTGGAGAAATGCTATGGAGCAGGAGATGTTAATGATCAAGAAGAACAAAACCTGGGAGTTAGTTGACAGGCCAAAGGATAGGAAGGTCATTGGAGTAAAATGGGTGTTTAGAACCAAGCTTAATTCTGATGGTTCTATCAACAAACACAAGGCTAGGCTTGTTGTCAAGGGGTATGCCCAGATTTTTGGTGTTGATTACTCAGACACTTTTGCTCCAGTAGCCAGGTTGGATACTATTAGACTGTTGCTAGCAATAGCAGCACAAAAAAGCTGGAAGGTGTTCCAACTAGATGTCAAATCCGCATTTTTAAATGGTATGTTGCAGGAAGAAATCTATGTAGAGCAGCCAGAGGGTTTTTATTGAGCAAGGACAAGAAGAAAAAGTTTGTCTTCTTAAAAAGGCTCTTTATGGCTTAAAACAAGCTCCAAGGGCTTGGTATAGCAGGATAGATGAACACTTGTTGAGTTTGGGATTTGTAAGAAGTATGTCTGAAGTTACCCTTTATGTCAAACATAAGGGAACTGATCTTCTTATAGTTTCTCTTTATGTTGATGATCTCTTGGTGACAGGGAACAATGCGTGCCTGGTTGAAGAATTTAAGAAGGAAATGATGCAAGTTTTTCAAATGACAGACCTTGGGCTAATGACATACTTTCTGGGAATGGAAATCAAGCAAGGTTCTCATGCAATTTTTATCTGCCAGAAGAAGTATGCAAGGGAAATACTTAAAAAATTCGGCATGGAGAACTGCAAGGCAACAAGTACACCTATGAATCCGAAGGAAAAGTTAAGCAAAGAGGATGGAACTGATAAAGTTGATGAAGGAAATTTCAGAAGCTTGATTGTGTGCTTGATGTATCTCACTGCTACAAGGCCGGATATTCTATTTGCTGTAAGTCTTTTGTCTAGATTTATGCATTGTGCTACTGAAATGCATTTGAGAGCAGCAAAAAGAATTATACGATACATTAAAGGTACTATCGACTATGGTGTCAAATTCAAGAAGTGTCAGAATCTCAAGTTGTATGGATTCTCGGACAGTGATTGGGCTGGATCCTTTGACGATATAAAGAGTACATCTGGATATTGCTTCAGCCTAGGATCAGGGATTTTTTCTTGGTGTTCCAAGAAGCAAGAAACGGTGGCACAATCCACTGCAGAGGCTGAATTCATTGCAACAACAACGGCAGTAAATCAAGCCTTATGGCTGAGAAAATTAATGTGTGATTTGCATATGGATCAAAGAGATAATACAAAGATTCATGTTGATAATCAAGCTGCAATAGCTATTTCACATAATCCAGTGTTCCATGGGAAGACTAAACACTTCAACATTAAGCTTTTTTTCTTGAGGGATGTGCAGAAAAATGGAGAAGTGATTCTTGTTTACTGCAAATCTGAAGACCAGCTAGCAGATGTGTTTACGAAATCTCTTCCTGTCAGCAAGTTCGAGTTCCTGAGGCAACGACTTGGAATTCGCAGCTCCTAATGCAAGGAGGAGTATTAATTAGTTGCTTTAGGACAGCAATATTTATATTATTTTCCTGCAGTTTGTATTTTCAGTTTTATTAGGAGTTAGTTATCATGGTTAGTTCCATGACTTAAAAGTAGGGTCATGATCTATTTCAGTTTTCTTTTTTTAGGATATGTTTTAAGAACCTGTCTTTCTACAGAATTAACTGAACTCTTTGTATATTAGTTTCTCTAAGTCATCTTCTTAATTTTAGTTCTTCATATTCTCCCTGCTTCTTGTTGTGTTTAAAAGTAGACACTGTCTTCATCGTGTTTGCTGTCATTTGTGCTTTAAATCTAACAGTATGATGCAGACATGATTTATGGGGTTTAAAAATTATGAGTTTAGGGTGGCTATTGTTTTGAGTATTATAACGATAACCTTAGAATTTTATGTCTGAAGTTTAGGCTTTGACAAGCTTACTTCAGATTTTTACGTCTTAAGTTTAGGCTTTGACAAGCTTAATTTCATATTTGAACTACTGAAGTTACATTAAAGAGATAGAACTAATTAAGTTTTGAATCTCTGAAGTTTCATTTGAAAGATAAAAGAACTTCATATATATTTGATTTTTGAACTTACATCGGAAGATTTATTGAACTACTTCAAATCCGAGTTATACTTTGTAAAATTTTGTGCAATACAGGTATAACTTCAATAGTGGCCCCAAAAGTGGATATACACAATCAAATTACTCTCGAAGTGATAGCGATAAGTCCCATCACAACTAACCTGCTAAGGAGATACACGATCAGTAATCAGTATTTTATATTATCACAATGCATTGGTCTCAATTTTACTACTATGCTTCACTTAAAACATTAAATTGACGAGTTTTGACCTTATAACTAGGGCTTGGATATAATATTGATCTATTATAACATGCAGAATAATTGGATTAAATTAAAAGTATTAGTGCAGATTATTAGAACTCATCAATTTGGAAGAAAATAGAAAAGACAATTGGAAATCCCTCAACATACAACTTGGGAATTGTTCATAAACTATGGAGTAATACAAACAATAAGTTAAGGCAGTAATTTTTTTATGCACGCTAGGATAAAAGCAATTAGAACATTGTGCAGGGGAATAAATGTTTTAATCTAAATATATTGTCCAGCAAAACTTATTAAGGAATACTAATTTGGAGAATTGTAGTTAAATGATACTGGCAGTAAAAAAACACGATGATAACTAGGATAGGTGGTAATTAAGAATCATTAGTAAGTCTTGGAGCCAGCAATGAGTCCTTGGGCATCAGATGTTGATGGCAATGCTGGAATGGCTCCCTTTTGGGTTGTACTGATTGCACCACATGCATTTGCAAATTTCAAGGCTTTCTTCAATTTCTCTTCATCCTACACAAGCACAGTGAACATTAATTAGCAGTTCCATCAATAATCATCCAAAAAAAGCAGAACAATTTAAAGTAATGAAGAAAGTAGTGTAACATTGCTTCAAACATCCATACTGCAAAACATCTTACTAATTCTGTTTACAAGTTTTGAATTAGGCTAATTAAAAAGAAGGGATTGGATGAGGGATAAATGTTATTGTTAGTGTTCAGTAAGGAAGCAAAAGAAGGAGGGAAGTAGAAGTGGAGGAATCAAACAACAACATACTAAGCACACCTTACCCCTACCTTTCGGGTAGAGAGGCTGTTTCCGTGAGACTCTCGGCTCAACAGAAGAGACAATAATATCAAAAAAGAAAACAAAGGAAACAAAAGAAAAGGCCTGTAACAACAAAAGATGCCATAAAGATAATAACAGCAAGAAGTGGAAGAATCAATTACCATATTATAGCAACAACAACAACAATAACGATTATGCCTCTTTCAAATAAGTTCAAGTTAGCTATATAATCTTCAAATATAGATTCTGCTCCATTATTCCAAACTAAGGATTTTCTACATCTCACCCTTATTCCTATAGTATCTTATACTATCTAACTAATCTTATTAAAGTCCTGCCAGACACCGGATCTAATGCAAGTGTATCAATAACAACTAAACTTAATCGTAACTAGTCGGTTCACCTATACAGATAGCTTGTTTCCTTTTCAAGAATGAATGTATTACAAAAACTATATGCCAAGCAAGTAGAAGTACATGTTAAATACTTATGAAAATATGAAAACTCTGTGCTCCTCAACGTAGCGCAATACTTTAAAAACAGAACTTTGAGTAAATAAAGCCCATAATAAAAATTTTTAAAACCAAATGTAAGAGATTCTTGTCAATGTCAAAGTGATGATACCTGGAAAATAGAAGGATCTTTGGCGATGGAAACCAGAAGGGAACCTACAAAAGCATCTCCGGCTCCTGTGGTATCTATTGTCTTGACAGAGAACCCGCTCACTTTTCCTTTGAAACTCTGTGCATGAATATATAGCGTTAGTGTAAACAAAACTTCAAGTAAAAGAAGGAAAAAAAAAAAAGAAAATGTTAAGAAGTTACCTTGGTGAAGTATCTGCAGCCCTTCTCTCCATCAGTAACTACAAGAAGCTTCAAGCGGTCATGCCATAGGGACAACACTGTCTCCTCCTTTTCTGCGTCTTTTTGTGTGAGGAAATTTACCTCATCATCACTAACCTTGATAAAATCAGCTTCATTCCAAATGCTTTTGATATTATCTCTTGCAGCTTCAGGGGAAGGCCAGAGAGGAAGGCGAACATTTGGATCATACGAAAGGAGGACGCCTGCGTCTTTCGCAGCTTTCATGGCAGCCATGTGAGCTGACCTGCAAGGCTCCGTAATCAAACTTATGGAACCATAGTGAAAGATCTTAGCCTGCTTTATCAAACCCAAGTTCAGCTCTGACTCCTTGAGCAGCATGTCTGCGCTCGGGTTCCTGTAGAACATGAATTCCCTCTCCCCGTTGCTCTTTAGTGTCACGAACGCTAGCGCTGTCCTCGCCTGCGTATCGAAGCACACTCCTTCGCTGTTCACCCCGTTGCTCTTCAATATATCTACCAACATACGCCCAAACTCGTCGTCTCCCACCTGCTCAGTTAATCATATTTGAGAAACTTATATATTGACGAGATCGATGAAAAGAAGTACTACTAAAACAAGTTGTTAATTACTACTCCTAATGCATAATACGAGGGTCAAATGTCTTAATTTTATGTGTAAATCGAGATCAATCCCTTACTGTTAGATTATTGTCACAAAGGAGATCCAATGCATAGAAAAACTAAATTAACCTAAGCCTATCAAAACTACAAACTTTTCTCCAAAAACAAGTTACTATAAAAAAACAAGGTAAATAAGAGACCGTTTGCTAACCAAGCTGTTCGTTCGGCTTGACCAAACAGGAGGAGATGGACATTGAATCTTCAAGTTTTATCAAATAAATTTATATATATTCATAGATTATATAGAACAAGTATTGTAAATCACAAAACTTAATATTAAAATAAGATCTTGGTCAAAGAAAAAGATTTGACTCTTCAAATAATAATATTGTCATGTAAAGTAATATCATTGTACAACTACGAACCTTGCCAATGAAGGCGGAGGTGCCGTCAAGTTTGGTAATGGCGCAAGCAACATTAGCAGGTGCACCACCAGGAGCTTTGAGAAAGCCAGTAGACTCTGCTAAGGAGACTCCGGCAGAATCAGGAACGAAATCAATCAACATCTCCCCGAAACAAACAATCTCTGCTGACTTTGCCATCACTACTTTACGTGTAATTCTACAGAAATATGCAAGATCAAAGAAAGAAAGAAAACCAAAAATTAGAGGCGATCGAGAGAGGAGATATATATCTAAACTATACGGTAGCAGGGATAATATATCAGAAATCTCTAGCCCCTGTTTAAATAGAACGCAACATGACAGATTAATTAGACTTTGATTAGAGATCTGAATTCCTACGTAACTAACTCGCTACTTATCCTCTGAGCAAACCTTTGGCGATAATATATCCTTCTTTTTACTAGTTTTCCCGCGTCCCTAGTAACGAAAAACGAATAAATCGTTTACGTAATTAGTTCGTTAAAAGATCACAACAGAACTGGAATATATGAATACAATACTAATTGCTTATAAGAAAAACACTTGGATATGTTTTTATCTTCTTTTACTTTTGTTTTTTTATCTGGTACGTACATGTTGTCTTATTCTATTTGGATTCTAAAATATTTAATCTAATTTATGACGATAGTTAAAACAACTATATACATTGGCTCCAAAAGAAGTTTGACGGACCCCTAATTGTAAATTAAAATCCATAAAGAAAAGGGTTTAATTTATATACTAAAGGCTTTTGATACTATTAGGTCACCTTTATTTGTTGTAGTAGGTAACTTGTCTTGTCCTCCAGATTTACAAATTCCACTTTTTATGGAGGTTATATATAAATATTTTTTGGTGACCTCATATGATGAAGGTATAAACAAAATTATCTCAAGTTTTAAAATGAAAAAAAAAATTAATATATCAACATATTTGTTACTTAAGTCTAGTTTTTTTCCGACCAAACTCAATTCTAACTAAGTAGCCTTTATGTGGTCCATGGGAAATCAATGTAAATCACGAAAGATTCTGGGTTTGGACATCTTGAGAATCAATTGCAAATGAGTCTGAAACCTTTAAAGCTCCCTGAGATTATGTTGCAATTAAGCACCATCATGCTTGACTCTCTAATTGAATTTGGTTTAACTCCTTTTTGTTCGAAAATGTTTACAACTACCATTCCTTGCTTGACTAGCTAACGGATTATTGAAGGGGCGGATGACCATTAGGCTTATCTGACTAGCTAGTCTTGTTATTTGTCTTTTTTATTCCACCGACTTATTAGAACCCGTCATCCAGTAAATTAGTTATGGGTTTTTTTCTAGATTCGTTATTTGTATTGAAAAATTCATCAAGTATATAAGAATATTTGGCTTAGAGTCCACTACATTAATCCAGTTATTATTGTATATTAATTTAAGATTTCTGTAGGAGCCCACAAGCTTAAAATTCTAGATCCGTCTCTGCTCGTTATGGTAAACCTTTGAAGTGCTACCAACCAAATCAGAGGAAAAAAGACACAATCATCTATTTGTTCAAAGAAAGAATTGTATATGCAAGATCCATTTAATTCGCTATGGTTTACTTTAGATTCTTAAAAGCACATATTTCAAATATCAGTACTTTTTATTGTTCTTTGCTGTTATAAACCATTGCTTAGCAACAAACCTGTCTCTTCATAATTATTTTGGATTTTATCATTTTTTTTATCCATTGCTCTTTTTCTTCTTTTTTTTTTTCCGACCCGTGTTCAATAACAACAGTATTGGACCTTCGATTAATCCAGGTTTGCGTCGTATAAGACCCATTAAATGAAAAATACTCCCCACCAGAATTTTTTTCATTTCCAAGCTCGAAATCGAAATATTTAGTTAAGTATTTAGGGATATTATCTACCCACTACAACTGTTGTGTGAGTCTCTATTGCTTTTCATTCTCAGCTTAATAAAAACGTATGGTCGCTTATTACCTTTTTCCATGATAAAATATTGGAAGAGCTATTCCCCTTTTTTTTTAAATGCTACATGATCCCAGGAGGCAAATTAAGGTAATAGGACAACTAACAATGTTTTAAAAGGAAAAAAAGAAAAGGAAAACTACAGTACAAGCTAGTACAAATATTTGTTACTATATATCTCATTTACTACTATAGGTATGCTCTTGCATTGAGGCGAACATAGGAGGGATGCCCTGTTGATGTCGAAAAACGTTTAGTGGGTCAATATTTGTCTTAGCTTTGACCAATCTATCATAGTTATTCAAGAAATACTTTTCACCCCAGACCCTTGCTCTCTCCACGGCATGATCAGCAGAGGCAGTAATACTAGTATTTAGCAATAAGTAGTCGTCCATCACTCCAAGATCAAGATCCATATAGTTGACATAAGCTGCCCTAGGTGAAGTTGAAACATGGGGTGCCATTGTATTGTAAAACTCTCTTATCCACTCTATGTACCCATTGCCCTTGACAATAGTATTTTCCTTTTCTTTCCACACTACTAGATATTGAATTCCGAAAAGGTTACCCTTTCTATGAGGGAAAGCAATAGCTTCCTCGCTAATTCTCTGCATGGCTGCACCATAAGGGTCAAAGATGACATGTCCATTGGGTTCTTTCTCAAGAACATCAAGAGCTGTCATAATCCCTCCCACTGAAATTGGGGTCTTCACATAGTCTGATTTGGCTTTGAAGTATGATTTGTTTTCAAAGTAACGCTCTTTCAAACGAGAGACATCGGAGGTGTTCGTAACGTCATCTAATTCGGAGAAGAAAAGTGTTGATTCAATCCAACTCATTTCTTTGCAGTCATCTTCAAGAACTCCCAACTCCGGAAAGGCCTCATTCAAGATGGAAATGGCTTCGGTTTTCGTACCAAGGTAATATCCGCTGAATTGGGCATTTATTTCATTAGGAATGTTTCCTTTACTAGCAGAGCTCATGGAAATCGATAGGTAAAAGTCATCGTCTAACTTTGGTGCAACAAGTTGCCATTTGTGAACTAGTTGGGACACATATCGTTTGGAGCCAGGCCTAGGGACTACGAAACTAGTCACGGTCTTGGGCACTTTGAGCAATCGGATTTTCCAGGCGTAAATGATTCCCCAAATTCCTCCACCACCACCTCTGATGGCCCAAAACACTTCTTCTCCCATGGCTTTGCGATCTAATAGCCGTCCTTCCGCATCAACAAGAAGAGCATCCACCACGTTATCAGCAGCAAGTCCATATTTTCTTGATAAAAATCCAAAGCCACCCCCGGAAATGTGGCCCCCAACTCCAACTGTTGGGCAAGAACCAGCTGAAAATCCATGAACGTCACTGGCCCGGGAAATGGCATAATAAGTCTGGCCAAGTGTAGCGCCACCTTGTACCCACGCGGTTTCGGAATCCAAATCTACTGAAACGTCATCTAATTTCATCAAATCAATTACAACAAATGGGGAACCATCAAAGGAAACGTAAGAAGTTCCTTCATAACTGTGTCCTCCGCACCTTACTCTGATTTCATAAGAACCTTGTCTGCAACAAAGAACGCTGCTCACCAGCTGCTCCTTGCTCGCTGGTACGATAATGACCGTTGGTTTTGGTTTAGAGGACGCTGCGAATCGGAGATTCTGAATGGAGAAATCAAGCAAGTTATAGTAACTATTACCAGCATGATTCTTTGTTGGGTAAACAGAGAAGTTACTGACGTTGTAATTGATTAAACAGGTGGAAATGGTATTGAGATTTGTTGCAGAGACGGAAGGTACAAGAAGAGAAGTAAATAAGAAGCTGATCATCATCAGAATTATGAGCAGAAGCTGAAGAAACATGGATATATTTCGTTTCATTGCAGCTTTCGTTTACTTCCAACTTCTTGTTTGACCTCTCCGGATTCCATTGGAGGTACAGAGAAGCTTTATACAAGGAAGAGTGCATAGAAGAGGTCAGCAGTTTGAGGACAAAAAGATGAAGGAAACAAGGAAATGAAACAGAATAAAAGGTGCCGGCCTAAGCCTAAGCCTTTCTTAACGCTTACTATTATATATGCATGAAAAAGTATGGAGTGATAGACGCCTACGGTAACGTGACAAAACAGCAGGAGAATCAGGATAAAATAGGAACAGTGCCGGCCAATGGCAGCATACAATAATTCTTCATGAAGTGAATCTAAACTGAAGTCAGTCTCCTTTACTCTGCCTCAGTTGTTCATTTGTTCACTTGTCAACGCAATCAGTGTGCATCATACTCTACAACACATAATAGTACTTCACAATTTAAGGGACGTGATTGTTTGACTAAAAAGTATTAGGCCTTCTCGTTAAACTAATTAAATAAAAAAATTTGGGGCAAATCCTAGCCAGAGATAATTTATTTTAGATCTGAGATTGAAGATAGGAATGAACAAGCATAACTGAACATAAAATTTGATTACAACAGCGATTGAATCTCACGATTAATAAATAGATAATTGCTCCAATAATATCAAATGATAATGAAGAATACATAAAGGAAAAGAATCACCATGCTTGAACAAGACCGTCCTTCGTACATTTGATAAAATTGAACTATAGATGAATACCGAGATTCTAAGCTCTTATCTCCTTTCTCGGCCAGGAGCCTGAGGTTCGGGACCATCTTTATCTTTTTAGGGATGTATCTGTTGTTGTGTGTGTGTGCCTCCCTCCCCTATGTCACACTTTCTCATGATATTTATACCAAACACTTTCCTTACCCAGTGGCCCTTAACCGGAGAACCTAAGTTCTTGGGATATCCCATAGAATATTTCTCTAAAATATCTAAGCGTTGGACTGGCCGTTCGGACCGAATTGAGTGCTCGACCCCGACCGTAGCTAAATTACTTGCTGGCATATCGCTTCCTATACGCGACTTCGGCTTGGTTGCTTCTTGGTCGCTCTTCCTTAAGTAGATCCTTTGATCAGATTTTGACCCATACAGTGATCTCATAATTTTTTATACACTTAAAAGGCTACTTAGTTTAAGATTTTGTGGTTTTATTAATTTGACCATTACAATACTAGGTTTCCACCTTATGTCCAAGGTAACTTTCAAATGCTGCATTTGGTTTTCATTAATGTTGATGTCAATGACTATATATGTTTAAGTTGGAGCACTTAAAACGTGAAAGGTTATGGCCGAACTCGACCTGTTATGGTCTCACTCTCACTCATCACTACCATTGGCAGCATACCTTGTCTCTTAAAAGAACAGACGAGTATATTGACTTTTGGCCATTAAACAATCTCAATTCACATTTTTTGTACACTTTCGCCCCACTACTAATCATTAGCTTGTTCCTTGTGTATGCATTAGGGGTATTATTCGGTAGAAACTTATGGGTACATATTACCATTTTGTCAGATTAAGTTAGAGCCAATATAATTGCTTATCTACAGATAACTACTGGTATTACTGCAGCAATCTTTATTGGTGAAGCTGATTTTTCTTCTTGTCACGACTCATTTTTGTGCCTCTCAAAAGGCTTTACTAAATTATGAGAACATTAAAGGAAAGGACATCTCGACACCAATAACATCAAACATGAAATATCAGAGACAGAATGCTTATTTATATCCACTTAGACAAAGCATCTAAACCTTCGGCTAGAAACTAGCTAATTTTATCGATTTACATAATATACTTCTAGATCAGGGACGCCTTCGCTCCAAGGAGCTAAGCTACTTAAGAATTAGCATGTACATTACAAGGAGTGAGCTGTGTACAAAAGGGAACGGCACAAATTAGGACCTTCTCCACTTGTCCAACTCTTGTGTAGTTGCTTTGATTAGCTTTTTGGTGTTCACAACAAGCTCATCGATGAGTTCCCCTACCTCGTCCCTGGCAATATTATGAATATGGCATTAGGAAATACACCTTAATGGTTAGAAACAAAGCACATATCATGTTATGTATATTGGTAAGCACATATCCCCCGGTTCCAAACTCAATTCCAAAGAGGACACAATTAGCAAGAACCAAGAGAGACACCCATCAAGGATAGTTCCAACAGTTCGTTAAATACGAGAGAAATTTGACTGTTGAATACTAGCAATAAAAAAGACACTAAGTGTAGGAGAAGACCAGCTTGTGTCCCTCTTTTCAGCCTTCTTTTGTTTGGAATTACACAACTTATGCCTCACTGAAAATATTTCAGGCGCATCACGATGAACACGTTCTGCTTTCTATGCAGAATTAAAAGGAAATATTCCCCAGTGATCAACTTGTAGAGCCAACAGAAACATTCCCACTTGAAGACAAGGTCAACATTAGGTCAAGTCCAGAATTGCAGAGCAATATGCAAGATTAGAATCCAGGAAGATAAGCCCAACACTACACTGAAAGTCCTTATAGGCCACACAAAAACAAGAATGTAGGTTAAAACATCTCATTGAGGTACAGTGGGAGAGTAAGAAGTAATCTAATAACCTTTATCTAAGCTTAGAAGATAACTAGTGGAGTATTTATTTTATCGAACTCTAGTTCAACCGCGTTGGCTGTTGAACTTGATATGACAGCTACATGTTATTTTACTGATACTACAATGGGAAAAGGGAGGACTGTTCTTCATGCTTCTCTTAAGCAGGAACTAAATACGACAAAGGGCCAAATATACCCCTATACTATCAGAAAAGGTTTAAATGTACCCCTCGTTATAATTTGAGTCCAAATATACTTCTATCGCTATATTGGTTCAAATATAACCTTTTCCGTTAAGTTTCTTCAAAATAGACATCCAATCCTACGTGGCACTAACACTTGATGAGGTGGATGCCACATGGCTTTCCCCCTCAGTGCCCCTAACTCATTTTACCCCTCCCTTCTATTTTTTTTCACCACTAAAATTTTCTTCTTCTCCACCACTATTGCCACCATTACCGGTATCATTATTGTATTTCAAATTTTAGTCATTTTTATATGATGTGGCATCCACCTCATTTGATGAGTATATTTGAACCAATAGTATTATGGCATGTGTATATTTGAATGCAAAGTGGTATATTTGGCCCTTTGCCGCACTAAATATAAAAAAATGGAACTTCTCAACGGTCATGAAAAACAAGAATAGAGCAGGCAAAGGCAAAAGCAAAACTTACTGATTAGGGAAATTGGCATGGCCGTTGAAGAGCTTTCCAACATTAGAGTATTTACGGTGGTCGTCATAAGCAATTCCTCTTCCAACAGCATAGCCAAAACCAAGACCAATTCCACACCCAGCACCGAAACCAAAACCCAGTTGCAACCCAGGAAGCCCCGGACCAAAGCCAGTGCCTTAACGAAAGAAAGAAATACTAGCTCTGAGTTAATTACTCAAAAATGAAAAGTCAGAAAAAGGGAAGAATTAATTGAACCTCCAATAAGGCCGATTCCGAGACCAAAACCACAGCCTATGCCAAGTCCAAAAGCAGGTCCAATCTTCCCCAATTGCTTCGTCTTAACTATCGGTAGCTTCCATACCAAACCCTTTTCGTCGTCTCTGCCGTTCATTTCTCTCTCTCTCTCCCGATTTCTAATTTTCGCTTTCTCTTCAGAGTAGTTTTATCTTAGAGTAAATGACAGCTCTAGCCCCCACCTTCGGAACTTAACCACTTTAGACCTTCATGTTATATTTTAAGCCGATTTGGTCCTTAATAATCTCCCTCGCATATGTCGGGGAAATGAAAGAGAATTGACCAAAATGATCCATTACGAGGCGACTCTGATTTCAACTAAAATTATCCTTGAAATTCCACATCAAATGAACAGTATTTATATTTAGATGCTACTGTTTTCAAAAAATTAAAAGCCTTAGTTTTCGAAAAAAATGAAAAGGCATAGGAAGAATATCTGAATTGATACATGTACTTGCATCGGATTTTAAAGTAAGTTCCTATCTCCCTTTTTTTTTTAAATTAAATTTTAACACTTCTACCTCACGAGATGAGAATTAACTAACAAGACATGATCATGCACATGTTAATCAAGTAGCTGACAATATTGACTGCTTCATGTCACGAACAAGGTCCTCCATAACTAACTTGTTCAACAAAGAAAAACTTATATGCCCCAGTCGTCTATGCCATAAATCAACATCATCAATGGCACTTAGGCATGTTAAATCACCATCATTCAGTGAATCAAAGTCACAACATATATGTTCTTGAACCTTTTGGCTATCAACACTACTTCACCAGATTTGAGATTGGTAACAGTGCAAGATTAAGATAAGAACTTTACTTTATTTCCCTTGTCACATATTTGAGACACACTCAACAAGCTATATTTCAAGCCATTCACACAGTACACTTTCTCAATTGCATGGGATAGTATTTTGCCAATTTTGCCAACACCAAGAATATAGCCTTCTTGTTATTTCTAAAGAACACACTCTCACCTTGGAAGGCTTTGAGTGAGAGAAAATCATCCATTCTTTCACTCATATGATTCGAGCAGCTACTATCCATGTACCATTTTTTATTGCTTCCTCTAAGTCCAGCATGCACACAAAATGATTAATTAGACTTAAGAACCCAAGCTAGCTTGGGTCTTTTATAATGATAAAACAGGCGGATCAAACTTCTTTTTGTCCATGCAAAAAACATATATTTTTGTCCATTACGAGTCTACTATGATTTCAACTAAAATTATCCTTGAAATTGCAAATCAAATGAACAGTATTTATATTTTAGATGCTACTGTTTTCAAAAAATTAAAAGCCTTAGTTTTTTTAAAAAAAAATGAAAATGTATAGGAAGAATATCTGAATTGATACATGTACTTGCATCGGATTTTAAAGTAAGTTCCTATCTCCTTTTTTTTTTAAATTAAATTTTAACACTTCTACCTCACGACATGGGAATTAATTAACGGGACCTGATCATGCACATATTAATCAAGTAGCAGGCAATGTTGATATTTCATCTCACGAACATATCCTCCATAACCAACTTGCTCAGAAAAGAAAAACTTGTATGCCCCAGTCGTCAGTGCATAAATGAGCATCATCAATGGTACTTACGTATGTTAAATCACCATCATTCAGTGAATCAAAGTCTACAACGTAGATGTTCTTAAACATTTTGGCTATCAACACTACTTCACCAGATTTGAGATTGGTAACAGTGCTAGATTGAGACAAGAACTTCACTTTATTTCCTTGTCACAGATTTGAGACACACTCAACATGCTATATTTCAAGCCATTCATATAGAACACATTCTCAATTGCATGGGAGAGTGTTTTGCCAATTTTGCCAACACCAAGAATATAGCGCTTCTTGTCATTTCTAAAGGACACATTCCTACCTTGGAAGGCCTTGAGTGAGAGGAAATCATCCATCCTTTCAGTCTTATGATTCGAGAAGTTACTATCCATGTACCATTTTTTATTGCTTCCTCTCAGTCCAGTATGCACACAAAATCACTCATTAGACTTAAGAACCCAAGCTAGCTTGGGTCTCTTATAATGATAGAACAGGCGGATCAAACTTCTTTTTGTCCATGCAGAAAACATATATTTTCTTCTCAGAGAACCATGTTCCTTAACAGTAGGCTTCTTTTCATTAAAAACTTTATTTTTTTCTAGAGACTGAATTTTAGATTCACAAGAGTCCTTGTAATGACCATTTTGACCACGGTGACTACACAGCTAATTATCAGCCACAGTTACGTAGTTGCTATGGGGATTATATGAGGTTTTAGCCTTTCGGAAACTGATTCCTTGCTTGTTTCCACCATTATTCTTGTACATATACGTTACATCAGGGGACCATGTCCATTTGACTGACTTATCAAGATCATTTTTAACCCTTTTCAGTTCCTCCTAAAGTTGTCTATTCTTTTCAAGTCAGCAGAAAGACTTGTTTTAACTTTCTTAAGCTCACTCTCAAGCTCAAGTTGAGCCTCACTAGCCACTTCTATGCTTTAGGGGTGTCCATCCATTTTTTCATGTGATTTTTCAACAAGGTATTTTCTCTAGTTATTTCTTCCACATGTTCCTTCAAGCCTACAATAGAAATTACCATATCATCTCTCTCTTGTTCTATGTCACCAATTTCTCCAATTAGAGCATTTTTCTCATTAATGAGGTTGTGATAGACATCAATCAACACATTTGCTAAGGACATCAATTTTTCCTTAGAGTAAGTTCTCAAATTTCTTTGAACATCAAGAAAACTTACCTCATCTTCCTCCTTGTCCTCATCATCATCAGATTTATCCATGAGTGCAACGACTGACTATTCCGAAGATTCATTTTTAGCAACCATCATAGATGTATCTCCTTGCTCATCTTCACCTTCATATTCACTGGAGGAATCTCCCCAGGCGGCTAAAGCTTGATTCATCATATTGTCAGCATCATCTCTTCTTTTGAACTTTCTGTCAGGGACCTGGTTACTCTTAGCCTCCTTATTAGTATTGGTTTTGTAATGATCCTGCTTATGAAGACGACAGTATTTAATAAGTGCTCAAACTTTCCACACTTATGACAACAATCATTTTCTTTAAAATTCCTGTTGGAACTTCCTTTCTTTGGAATCCCACCGTTTCTTTGAATCATATTTTGGAATCTTCAAATGAGATACACAATGTCGGGTTCATCACTACTTGAGTCGTTGTTGGCAGCCTTGATAACTAGGTTTTTTCCTACTTGGGCTCTCTTCTTTCAAGATCTTTCTTTCTCTTCATCTCGTAGGTTTTGAGATTTTCAATACGCTCATCAATAGTCAGCTTTTGCAGGTCTTTGGCTTCAGTGATCGCATTAGCCTTGCTCTCCCAGGAACCTAGTAGAACACTGAATATTTTTCAGACCAACTCGTTTCTTGGGATGACTTCTCTAAGGGAGTGAAGCTCATTGATAATAAAGGTGAACTGTGTGTGCATATCCTGAATGGACTTATCCTCTTTCATATTGAAAAGCTCATACTCGGTAGTAAGAATATCAAATTTGGACTGATTAATCTGAGGGGTCCCTGATGGGCAGTTTGAAGAGCTTCCCAGATGTCCTTAGCAGACTGACAAGCTGAGATGTGGTTACAATCATCTGGTCCAATGCCATAAACAAGAATCTTCTTTGCCCTGAAGTTCTTCTCAATAGCCTTTCTATCAGTATCATTGTACCTGTTGATACCCAATTTTTTCCTATAATATTTTTTAAAAGTATATATATACTTTCAAAACTATGCATTAGCTTCAATTGATATTTTTCCATAATTTCTATATTTTTAAATTGATTTTATCCTAATATTTTATTTACATAAATAATTACAAATCGCATCACAAATGGCTTTATAGCATTACATGACTTAATATTGCTATTTATAGTTATATTAAAATTATCTCACAAATTGCCAGATTTACACCTTTTGGTTACAATAGCACTAATTTTTGCAATTATAGCCCATGTATACATCACTGCATTATATTACCAGAAATTGGTCCATTATATTTTTAAAATATTGAATAATTATTTTAAAGCACTTCTATACATGAAAATTATTTTTTTCTTATTGATAATTATTTTATAAAATATTTTTTATCAATTATTTGGGTATTTAACAAATAGCCTTTTAATTTCTCTAATTTTCGGACCTAACCCACTAAGACCAGGCCCAAACCAATCAGACCCAACCCCAATTAAACCTAACCCGACCCAGGCCCCTCCTAATCCTGGTCGTTGATCTCTGAGATCAACGGCCCTTATTTGTTCTTACCTTTTTTAATCAAACGACCCCCTAAACCCTAACCATTCTCACCAAACAACCGCCCTAGAATCCCTAATCCTCTCCGTCTCTCTGAGATCCAACCTTAACCTTATCCGTCGCCACCCAGAACCAGCCCTAATCCCTTTGATTCCTATTCGATCTATGGATTTCCATGGCTGTATGAGACCTCTACTTGTCTCCTACTTCCCCTGGTTGCTCGATTTTGTGATTTCGTGGAAGGACCTCGAAGAGATCTAGTCCTGATCTCATTCAAAACTCTCCAAGAGTCTGTCTATGCTCTGTGAGTGCTTTCTATCGATGTTTTACGGCTCAAATCTCTGATTCAAAGGCCAAATTCTCTTTACCCTTTCTCCTTTCTTCAAAAACCTAATATTTGGACTTGAATCGGTTCAGATCTTTGTAGATCTGGAGCGATTCTGAGTTCATCACTGATTTTCCTTAAGGTTCCCTTATTTCTTTACTGATTAACCAATTTTTGAGCACTTTGTCATATTAGGGCTTGGTCTTCTTGTTGTTTGTTGGTCAAATCTCTGTGTATCTGAAGTGTTTTCAAATTCCCATGGATGTTCTTTAAGGTTCTTTTACTTCCCTACTACTAACCGATTTTTAGCACTATGCTACTTTAGGTTTTTGACTTCTCTGACTTCTGTTGTTCAAATCCCTGTATGTTTGAAGTGTTTTCAAGTTTCCATGGCTATTTTCTTTAAGGGTTCTTTGATCTCTATACTGTCAATCAATTTTAAGTGTTTTCAAATTAAGGTTCTTCCCAGACTTCTCTTCAAGAGGTTTTTATACTTTCAATGTTAAAAATGTTCATCTCTTTACGAATTTAGTTAATCTTTGTATGTATGCTCGAACCCTAGATGTTGCTAGTGCTTACACTGATTTCTTCTATTATGTCTATTTCTGTGAACTAGTTGTATTAACTGACTCTATTTAGGGATTTGAGTGATTTCCTGTTAAATCCAGTATTCTTTGGGATTTTGTTGCTTAATTGATTTCTATTCAGGGAATTCGAATAATTCTTTCCTGATTAAAATCAGTATTTTCCGAAATTTTTACTTGTTTCTCTATTATGACTAATTACACTTGCCTTAATTAGTTATCAGTAGTTTGGGGATTTGATGGACTCCTTATATGGTATGGTGTTGATTATTACCTTATTTGAGTCCCAGTTCTGACCGTTAATTGATTACCCCCAATTAAAGGGTCTATTCCGGACTCCTCTATGGGAATTGATTTTGTGACTGATTAATTGCTTCTACTTGATTGAACTGTGATTCTTTTACCTTATTTTGATTCACCCCTAAAGTGCTATATATACACTCTCATTTTGCTCCTTCAACACAAGAACAGTAGTTCAGAGTACACACACATACATTCAAACACTCTCTCTTTCTTTGCTACTTGTGCCGATTGTTGGCCTAGCCGGCTGAAAGCCAACGCTAGACAGTGGATTTGCACCTGCTTCTTTCATATTCTGCATTTTTCTTCTTTAACTGGTATGTCTCTAGTTAAATTCTGAAACTCAACCTTATGTGTTCTATGTCTATACACCCATGTTTATTCCTGTATTAGTTACTCAACTTGTTTATCCGTTTGCTGTTATTAAGCATGTCTAAGTTATGCCTTATGTGTAATCAGCATGTCTAGTTTCACTTAGTTCTTTGATACCTGCCTAGCATGTTTACTTGGTTCCCTTACCCCCTCCCTTTTAATGGGTATGACTATGTAACTACTTAGTTTTCTAGGTGCATTCAATTAGTCCAGATTGTATGTCCCATGTTGTTCAACACCTCTGTGTCTTCAACATGATCCTGCTACATCCCTTATCTATGTCTTAGCTGACTAGTACCATGATTGACCTGATTCAGTAGACTCCTAGTGGTTCTGTACACTTGCTGTATCAAATGCTTCTCTGTTTATGTGGTTTCAGCCCTATATGTTCACAATCCCCTTCACCCCTGTTTGTAAGTCTACTTGTTGAGTGAATCTGAGTACTCTATGACCAATTGGGTTGTTTGTTGAGTATGCTTTCTTCAAGGTGATTTCAAAACTACTGCTTTTACTCCTAGTATTCTTCTCAAAAACTGGTCACTCCCGGTATCTTTTTAAAAAAAAGCTGTTTCTGGATCTCTTTTACTTCTAACTGTTTTACTATGTCTTTCATCACTATGTCCAACACTCTCACCCTACTCTTAGATTATTAAGTTCTACCCCTCTGGTATATGTACTGCTTAGGGATCCTTGAGATCTCTCTGAACTCTGGCATACCAGGGCTGGCCCTTCCACACTGCACATAATCAATCCCTATTTGAGAATGATCTTGGTACAAGCACTGCCCGGTATCCTTGAGGTCCTTAGGGAACTCTGACACACCAAGGCACACATTATTGGCTATGAGATCTATTGGCTTCTGAGATTCTGTTGAAGGCCTGGCATTCCCAGGTTTACTTTGAGCCTAACTTAGGTTCCCTATGGCATCATTTCTATTTACTTATGTAATTCATTAGATTCTGGTCTGTAATAATTTTATTTGTAAATAGATATTGGGGGAAGCTAGTAAAGGGGGGGGGGGTTCCTATATGATGTTTGTGGGAAATTGGGTAGATACCATGCTTTAGGTTGATACATAACCATGCCCTTAGTCTATATGTATATTTGCAACAGTCATCCTGCTTCGAGTTTATGTCACGATAGAAAAATATGCTTTAGGTCCATATGCTATGCTACTTGCATCAAAACATGTCATAAGTTTATAATATTTACATTAGAAAACCTGCCTTAGGACACTCACGTTTATATTCTGCATATTAGAAACATGTTATAAGTTCATCTCTTCTTTCTCTGACTTTGCATAAGTTATTATTACCCGGAAATCATGTCATTAAACTGCTGCTATAATCTTGCTTAATAAAAAATGATCATCTTTATGTGCATTAGAAATCCTGATTTAGTACTTTGTTTGCATTGGCTCTAAACTGTGTCTATGTCGTTTTGAATAAGTAAATATCTATAAAAAGTTCAAAACAGTCCAACACCTAGATATCATGTCCTAGTGTAAACATGCATAAAATCACTTGTTATAACCTTTATCACTTAGATCACCATGCCTATAGGATAAAAGAACTTCAAATTGTTCCCAGATTATGACTGCACATACACGCCTAGGCAAGCCTTAGGCCGTTAGATAACTGTGAAATTAGGTTATGTTTATGTGTGAAACTGTCCAGGCTTAACAGGCTATAAAACCAGTAGGCAAACTGATTAGGATTCTGCCACTCCCCTTAAAACAAACGCTGCATGTTCTGTTCTGTAATGTTCATCTAGATATCACGTTCCTATGCTTTCTGAATTTCTTTGAAATAAGTTGTTTGAGACGTGCTGTTTATTTGCCTATGTATATGTTGAGGTAAATATGAGCCTTTTATCTGCTTCCTTAATTGACACTCCTATGTGTTATTTGTTGTCGCCTAGACTTTTGCCCTTTAAACACCTTAGGATTATCTAGAACTGCCTAAGTCTAGAGGTCTTAAACTCCTCCGGGACCACAAGGAAGGGCGGGTAACAGCACGCTTAGAGTTCGTTAATCAAAACTCGCTTATATAACCGCTAAGGGGTGGGATAATGGGTAGTAAAAGGATATGATGACCTGTGCGCTAATGCAACGTGTAACCCCTCTTATCGAAGAGTGATTACTGGGCATTGCATGGATATGTACCTATAGGATAAACAACTTAGGACCTCCCTTATCCCTTTTACATATGTGTACTTAGACTGCTTATCTGTTAAAAGTCTTCATTCACTTTACATATGTGTGCTTAGACTGCTTATTTGCTAATTGACTAATTCACAAAGTAAGTTTGGCCGGGGCCCACCGTTGTGGACCTCGAGGGGTGCCTAACACCTTCCCCTTAAGGTTATTTCGAGCCCTTACCCTAATCTCTAGTAATGCAAACTGGTTACACGAGTTAATTGCTCTAGGTGCCCTAACACACCTTAATCCGTTAGGTGGCGACTCTTCAAACACCCAATTCCCAAAAGGAAACGAGTTGTTCCCCCATGAATGTCGAAACCCGGACTTCCCCGCGAAGGGAAAACTGGAGCGCGACAGCATGGCGACTCTGCTGGGGATATTCTAGGCTCTTACCATAACGAACTTATTTTTGAATTAGTATTAAACATACTTTATCCCGTGCACCCTCCCCCTTATTTGGTTTTAACTGCTTATTTATGATTTGCTTTATTTCCTGAAACTAATAACCACAACTGCAGCAACAGGTTACAACCCTCGAAATGCTTGATCCCCCTTTGACAACGCTCCAGAGCGCCCCAAGCGGATGACTTACATTCCGGACAGGTTTGCTCAGCCGGAAAGTTCCAAAGAGTGGGTAGAGTTCTTCGACAATCTGTCAAGGAACAAGTGCAATGGATGTTTGAATGGTTCCCAACAGACGAGTTCATCATCAGATCCAGGGATGCTCCACACTTAGTGTTGATTGGGTTGAGGGGAATATACGCTTATGTCCCTATCCGAGTTATGAGGCAAGCGGACAGGAAGCAGGTAGTACCAAGGGTTGCCAAGATGAGTCACTTCAGAGCAGACTTTCAGGACGACGACGTCCCTTACAAGTGCCAAGCTCAGCACATGTGGCACTACTAGATCGTTGTGGAAAAGAACACCATTGAGCCAGACAGGTATCATGCTGGGTGTGAACCTCTCTACCCAGCATGGTTAGAAGACAACCTAATGGGAATGGTGAGGCCAGGAGCCGGTCGAGGGAATAGGATCATAGACGAAGATGTTGAGGCTCAAGTCAAATACAACAGACTGCGCAAGAGGGTCCACGACTCTGAGAATGAGCACCGGGAAATACACGAGACAAATATGAGGCTAATCAACGAATGGAAGGAAATGGATGTCACTTCCAACAGAAGGTTGGAGTACCTGGAGCGAGGATTAGTAGAGCTGGAGGGAAAAATCATAAAGAGGATTGAGGATTGCCAGAATGCTGAAGGAAGCGAAGGAGGACATTTGGCTAGAGCCTACCTAATGTGGGTCTGCGCGAGCTGGGAAACCTGTATGATGGAGTCAAGAAGATCGAATCTGGGGAAGGTCCTTCTGGGACCAAGTAGGCTAGATTTATTCGCTTCTTGAATGTAATAAGGCCAAGTGCCGATAGTAACTTACTTTTCTATTATCTTAGTGTCGTTTTGGGATTCGTCTATTTTCATATTGTGAAATGAGGCATTTACTGGAATCTAAAGTTCTCCAAATCTATTTGTCGCTAGGCCTACCTCGGGCACAACGAGGCTCCCAAATTAGGACAGGAATTTACATTCCCACAATATGTGTTTAAATACTGCAAATATTTCAGAATCATTACTTACTTGGCTACCTTCTGTTTTTCTTTCTTACTTTTTAATTATTCCCATTCCCCACAAAGGTTGGTTCGTGCATACTGGCATCATAAGCTTATCACACAAGATCCAGGGGCCTCCACCTTCTCCTTCTCCTAGTCCACCAAAAGGCAAGGGAAAAGCAAAAATGGAAGATTTGAACGACACCATAAAGGAAAATAACACAGAGGTTGAACATGCAAAAACTTCTGAGGGTCGGGGTACTCAGGCCCCAAATAAGGCAGTTTCACGGCTCGAACAGAAATTACTGGAACTCCAGAGTGAGCTCGAGCATGTCCGGAATGTGGCAAACCTATCCTTCTCACTCAGTGTCCCAGACATCAGTTATCCAAAAACTCAGAACCCCGCATCACCTCAAAATACGCCCAACAAGCGCCCACAAAATCCACCTGTACCTCATCATTATACAACTCCACCACAAAATCAAACGATCCCACCACAATACCCGCCAAACACCTACCACACTCCATAAAATGCTTCACTAGTCATTCCTGAACCTCAGAATTCCACCAATGATCACCACCATACTCAGATTCTAGGCCACCAAAACAACCCTATATATGTAGAAACACTCCTCACTCCCCTCAACCCATCTCATATGCATCGGAATCTATTGAGAAGGACATGCTCATTAAGAACCTGGCCGAGGAGCTCAAGAAGTTGACCAGCCGAGTTCAAGGCGTAGAAGGAGGCAAGGGGATAGAAGGTCTAAACTACGAAGACCTATGCATACAGCCGGATGTAGAACTGCCAGAGGGTTACAAACCTTCCAAGTTCGAGATGTTTGACGGTACAGGTGATCCCAAGGTTCATCTGAGGACCTATTGTGACAAGCTTGTCGGGGTTGGAAAGGATGAAAAGATCCGGATGAAACTCTTTATGAGGAGTCTTACGGGAGATGCTTTGTCCTGGTACATCAGCCAAGATCCTAAGAAATGGTCCAGCTAGGTGAGTATGGCATCTGATTTCATGGACCGATTTAGGTTCAACACAGAAAATGCACCGGATGTTTTCTACATCCAGAACCTCAAGAAGAAGCCCACCGAGATTTTCCGCGAGTATGCTACTCGATGGAGGTCGGAAGCGGCCAAGGTCAGACCATCTTTGGACGAGGAACAGATGAACAAGTTCTTTGTCAGAGCACAAAATCTGCAATATTATGAAAGATTTATGGTTATTGAAAACCATAAGTTCTCTGACATCATCAAACTTGGTAAAAGGATCGAAGAAGGCATCAAGAGCGGGATGGTAACGAACTTTGAGGCATTGCAGGCCACTAATAAAGCATTGCAGTCAGGGGGTATATCTGAGAAGAAGGATGTGGGGGAAGTAATGGTGGCCCAAGGCCCAAAATCTCCACTCACATACCAAATACCTCTACCCACATACCAAACACCTCCACCTACATATCAACCCTCATCTCCCAGATATTCCCGACCGGCCACTGTCTATCACACCTATAATTCCCAACCATCTCATTTCCAGTCACCCCTAACTCGTCAAAACTACCCAAGACCACGACCCAATTTTGACCGCAAACCACCCAAGCAATACACCGCTATTGCGGAACCCATCGACCAGCTGTATGAAAGGTTAAAAGCCGCTGGTTACGTCCCTCATATTCCCGTTATAGGAGTGGAGAACCCATCCCAGTGAGTCAACCCAAACAAAACCTGTGCATATCACTCCGGTATGAAAGGGCACACCATCGACGAGTGCCGAACATTGAAAGACAAAATTCAGACACTGATTGACAACAAGGTCATACAGGCAAAAGAAGCCGCACCCAATGTCCGTAAAATTCCTCTCCCAGATCATAGGGGTGGTGGAATACATGTGATAGAGATAGATGAAGAATGAGATCCTGAAGGGTCAATCGGGCTTATTCGAGAAGGCGATGACTTTAAACTTGCAGTCACACTCACCCCAATTGTAGTACAGATGCAGTCGCCAGTCGAGGTTGAGATAGCTGCATCGGTTCCATTTGAGGTAGAGGTAGCTCCACCTGCAGCCNTTGATGCCCTGAATGCACAGGGGTGGAAGGACATGGTTCTTCAACTGGATGGCAGGCTGGCAAGGAAAGAGCTGATCGAGTTTATGGCAAATGCCACCGTGGTAAATAGGGTTGTTACAAGCTTGGTGAGACGAGTAGAGGTGCATTTTGATGCACCTAAATTGGGCAGAATTCTAGACATACCCTGTAAGGGCTATGATGACTATACTAGGCAAAGGTGGCCTTGTCTAGATTCTCTCCCTTCTGCTCTCCAAATCACCAGAAATTTCATTGATACCAAGTCTGCTGAAGAAGTGCCTGAGGCTAGGTTTGTGCAAAAGAGTGAGATGAAGCCTGAGCACAAGGTGCTTTTTGAGTTTGTGAACAAGTGTTTGCTGCCCAGACAGGAGAGAAGGCACACTGCAAATTATCTGGACCTGGTCCTTCTGGAGTGTCTTATGAGAGGAAAGCAGATTAACTGGCCTGCTTTCATTGTCAAGCTGCTGGATAGAGTCATCAATGGCTCCAAGGCCCATGCCACACCTTATGGGTTTATACTGATAACTGTCTTGGCCAAGTTAGATGTGCCATTGAAAAAGTGGGAGATGGCTTCCAGCAAAGAGCACTTTGGAATCAAAACTCTGCAGGCTTGTGACTATCTGCTAAGTGTAACCCCAGTTGAACCTGGTTCATCCTTGAAGACTCCTGTAAACAACAAAGTTAGGGCATTGGTTCTAGAGTGTGAAACAAAAGATGCAGAAATTGCTAGGCTCCAGGCTCGCATTGCTGAACTAGAAAGTGAAAGAAATGGCCTCAAAGCTGAGCTAGCAAAGGAAAAGGAAAAGAGTGAAGGGATGCTCCAAACAATGCTTAATCTTCTTCAATCCCAACCCTCTAGTTCCTCCAAGCCCTAGAACCAGTTTAGAAAACCCCTCAGTGACCCAGATTTGGGACTTTTCTCTGTTTTTTTTTTGCTCGTGGTTGGATGTTTGTTTTTCTTTTTGTGGTCTGTTTTGTAGAAACACCTCCTAATCAATGACAATGTGCTTTGTTTTCTCTTGTTCTATGAAACTTCTGATCTTAATAGCTAAATTTCTTGTGAAGTTGATTATTGATTAACTGAATCATGTTTTCACTTGCTGTTGCCCCAGTGGCCATGAGTAATAATTAACATCCGGGATTCATCTAATATGCAACTTTTTGATGATGCTAAAAGGGGGAAGAGATATTGTTCTTTACTTTGTATTCTAATAATAAAGTGATATTTATAACCTGATTAAACTTGGTCCTTAATGATAAGTTAAATTAAAATGTGATAATTAAGCTGAGTTCCACAGGGTCTCTGATCAATAAAAGCACAGAGTTTGTCATCATCAAAAAGGGGGAATTTGTTGGCCCAAGTTCAGATGAAGTTTTGAAGATTGACAAAATGAACTCAGTCATGAACCAGGTCCATCATGTGAGACAGACACAGTGTTGATATACTTATACATGTGACATACGTGTGAAGATAAGTCTCAAGGGTCAGCAACAATATCTTCTGAGTTGATCGAAAAGGTTGCATAGGATAAGGAGTTGAAGTCTCCTTATGTGAAGAGAACTACATTCGGATCAAGAATAAGGATTGGAGTTTGAATTGTTCTAGGACTCGAATTTGATAAAGGATAAGTAATTCGAGTTTTAATCAAATCTGATTACTAGCTCTATAAATAATAATGATTGTTCTCTTTTACAGGGAATTGCACAAATGCAGAAGTGAAACTAAATTGAAGATCAAAATAGCAAGGCTTTTTGCAAGCAATTTACGTGAGATTCAAGTGTGCATTGTTGAAGCTACTTGGACAAGATAGAAGAACAAATTCCATTGTGTCTTTCTTTTATTCTAGTTCAATTGTAGTAGGTGTTTTTAAAGTTGTACCTTTCAGCTTTCATAGAAGCAATTGTATTAGGTACTCTGAGTATTCAAGTTAGAGTTAACTTAAAAGTGTCGCAGCAGTTGAGGCTGTGTGCCACACTGGGATTAGAGTTTAATCCTTAGGTTTACAAGAGTTTTGTAAATGCTGTTTTGGCTCAGTGATTTTAGTGGAAGTTTGGGAAAATCCTACTGAGTAGTAGGTCGTGGTTTTTTCACCTTTTGAGCTAGGTGTTTTCCACGTAAAAATCTCTGTGTTCTTTATTTTATGCACTCTTAATTCTGCAAACAGTCATATGCTTCACCAGCCATTCCTAAACCCTAGAATTCCACCAATGATCACCACCATACTCAGATTCCAGGACACCAAAACAACCCTATATATGTAGAAACCCTACCTCACTCCCCTCAACCCATCTCCTATTCATCGCAATCTATTGAGAAGGACATGCTCATTAAGAACCTGGCTGAAGAACTCAAGAAATTAACAAGTCGGGTTCAGTGTGTCGAAGGAGGCAAAGGGATAAAAGGTTTGCATTATGAAGACTTATGCATACAGGCGAATGTAGAACCGCTAGAGGGCTACAAACCTCCCAAGTTCGAGATATTTGACGGTACAGGTGATCCCAGGGTTCATCTGAGGACCTATTGTGACAAGCTTGTCGGGGTCAGAAAGGATGAAAAGATCCGGATGTAACTCTTTATGAGGAGTCTTATGGGAGATGCTTTGTCCTGGTACATCAGCCAGGATCCTAAGAAATGGTCCAACTGGGTGAGTATGTCATCTGATTTCATGGACCGATTCAGGTTCAACACAGAAAATGCACCAGATCTTTTCTACATCCAGAACCTCAAGAAGAAGCCCACCGAGACTTTTCGCGAGTATGCTACTCGATGGAGGTTGGAAGCGGCCAAGGTCAGACCATCTTTGGACGAGGAACAGATGAACAAGTTCTTCGTCAGAGCACAGGATCCGCAATATTGTGAAAGATTGATGGTTATTGAAAGCCATAAGTTCTCTGACATTATCAAACTTGGTGAAGGGATCGAAGAAGGCATCAAGAGCGGGATGGTAATGAACTTTGATGCATTTCAGGCCACTAATAAAGCATTGCAGTCGGGGGTATATCTAAGAAGAAGGACGTGGGGGCAGTAATGGTGGCCCAAGGCCCAAAATCTCCACTCACATACCAAACACCTGCACCCACATACCAAGCCCCTCCACCTACATATCAACCCTTATCTCCCAGATATTCCCGACCGGCCACTGTCTATCACACCTATAATTCCCAACCATCTCATTTCCAGTCACCCCTAACTCGTCAAAACTACCCAAGACCACGACCCAATTTTGACCGCAAACCACCCAAGCAATACACCGCTATTGCGGAACCCATCGACCAGCTGTATGAAAGGTTAAAAGCCGCTGGTTACGTCCCTCATATTCCCGTTATAGGAGTGGAGAACCCATCCCAGTGAGTCAACCCAAACAAAACCTGTGCATATCACTCCGGTATGAAAGGGCACACCATCGACGAGTGCCGAACATTGAAAGACAAAATTCAGACACTGATTGACAACAAGGTCATACAGGCAAAAGAAGCCGCACCCAATGTCCGTAAAATTCCTCTCCCAGATCATAGGGGTGGTGGAATACATGTGATAGAGATAGATGAAGAATGAGATCCTGAAGGGTCAATCGGGCTTATTCGAGAAGGCGATGACTTTAAACTTGCAGTCACACTCACCCCAATTGTAGTACAGATGCAGTCGCCAGTCGAGGTTGAGATAGCTGCATCGGTTCCATTTGAGGTAGAGGTAGCTCCACCTGCAGCCACCCCTGTTCCATTTGAAGTAGAAGTGGCCACACCTTTCACTGCGACAGTATCAACCACACCTCCTTTTGATTCAAAAGCAATACCCTGGGATTACGTTGCCAAAGTTAGGCGAAAAGGAAAGACAAAGATGGAGGAATCCAACGCTGCACAAGGAATGACTAGGACAGGAAGAATCTATACACCTGATCACTTGGGGGGACCAAGTAAGGATGCCACTACCAAGCAGCCTGTCATTGAAACGGGACCAGATGACCTTTGGAGGAAAGTACAAGTAAGGGAGTATTCCATCATTGATCATTTGAACAAAACCCAGCTCAGATATCTATCCCGTCACTGTTGCAAAATTCGGAGGCACACAAGAATGCTTTGATGAAAGTGTTGAGCGAAGCTTACATGCCCAACAATATCACCTGCGGAGAGATGGCCAACATGGTAGGACAGGTGCTGGAAAGTCATAAGATAATCTTCCACGAGGATGAACTACCGCCTGAAGGGTTGAATCATAACCGAGCATTGCATATCACGGTACAATTTGAAGACAAATTCATTGCTAGAGTTCTGATCGATGGAGGTTCAAGCCTCAACATTTGTCCGTTGGATACTTTGAAAAGATTGGGTAAAAGTTTCCATGAAATAAGGGCAGGAAGCATGAACGTGAAAGCCTTCGATGGGTCTCAAATGGCCACGATTGGGGATATTAACCTTTGTCTGCAGATGGGGCCAACTTGGTTCGACGTTGAATTCCAGGTGCTTGACATATCAGCTTCATACAATCTTCTGTTGGACTAACCATGGATACATGCCGCTGGGGCTCTGGCTTCCACACTACACCAGGCCGTGAAGTTCGAACGGAACCATCAGGAGGTGATCATTCACGAGGACGAGAGTAACCCCATTTACACCAGTCAAACCATCCTGGTTATTGGGAACAGAAGAAGGTTAGGAGGGGAAACCTATCATCACATCGAACGTGTCAATGCCGTTGAGAAAGACAAATGGTGGAGTAATAAGATAGAAAGCATACTAGCATGGTCTGGGTATGAACCCGGCAAAGGGCTTGGGAAGAATCTCCAGGGTATTACTAATCCAATACAGCTGAAACGTCACGGTACTACTTTCGGGCTCGGATACCAATATACATGGCAAGAGTATGATGACTGGTCGCCTCCATGGCATGGACCTTATTACCCTCTCGAGCAACCAGTGCCACATCTGGGTCAGACTTTTCACCAAGCTGATACAATATGGGGAACTGCAGAAGAAGAAGCGTTAGCTTGGCTGAGGAATCTGTTCCTAGAGGACGAGGATATAGACTGCAGTGCAATAATTGAGGAGGAGGAGGATGAAGGCCTCACTATTCAGACTGTGGAGAAGAGAGTTGTTCTCAAGAACTGGACTGCCACACCATCCCGGGCCCGCCAAGTCCCTGGGTAGCTTGGCAATCAACTTAATTTTATTTCTATAGCCATGCTAGGCGTCTAAGATTTTCAGTAATTTTGTTTTTAAAGACTTACTTGTTTCAAATAAATGCTCGACTCATCGAGCCGTACTTGTTTTAAATGTTTTCAGTTCTAATCAATGCATTGCTATTTATCATTCATTATTACCTTTCACACTTTTCTTTCTACAACATTATTATTACTCTTCCTGATGAACCGGTGACTATGACATGTAATGAGGCAACGCAATATAAGGATAATGTCGCGCCCCCTTTTTTCCTCCTCGCGGAGAACGTCCAGGTTTCGACATTTCATGGGGGAACAACTCTTTTTCCTTTTGGGAATTGGGTATTTGAAGAGTCGCCACCTAACGGATTAAGGTGCGTTAGGGGACCTAGAGTAATCAACTCATGAAACTAGTTTGCATTACCACATATTAGGGTAAGGGCTCGAAATAACCTTGAGGGGAAGGTGTTAGGCACCCTTCGCGGTCCACAGCGGTGGGTCCCGGCCGAACTTATATAAATCAGTCATTTTGAACAAGTAAACAGTTTACCACGTATATTTGAAAATAAGGGCACATTTTTACATTCTAAATACAGAGACGATTCAGGTAATGGGAGCAAGAGAGAAACTTGAACAATTTGCACATATATATGGAAAGAGAAGAAAGTTTATAAAATTTAAACACATATGGAATTGGGAAAAAGGGGGTCCTAGGTTGGTTAGCCTACAGGATCATACCCATACAATGCCCGGTAATCACTCCTCAATGAGGGGCCACACGTGGCATTAGCGCATAGTCATCATATCATTACTACCCAATCCCTCCCCTTTGGTCATGGCCTAAAGCGTTCTAGCAACCTTGAGAGATATCCTATGCGTGCACTACCAGTCCCTTCCTTGTGACACAGGAGGTATTTAGGACCTCTAATTCGGGTAGTTCTAGACCATCCTAATGCACTTTAAAGGAGAAAAATCTAGGCGTCAAACAAAACAATTAGGACTGCACTGAAAGGAGAACAATTAAAGCCTCACATTTACCTCCACAAACAGAGCAAACAAGTGCACATCTTAAACACACTTTCAGGTATTTGAAAGAAGTCCTAGAACAAGATATCTGGGTGAGCAGAGAATATGCAGTATTGAGTTAGGACCAAAGTATGAAAGGCCTATTCAGTTTGCCTACTGATTTTAGACCAGTTGAATATGAGCAGTCTCAAACAACAAGGCGGAGTTTTATAGGTTTGCCGAATTTTAGTCGCCCTACAGGCTTGCCTAGGCGTGTAATAGAGATGTCCTATAGGCATGCTTTTTAGTGATGTTAATTGAGTAGGCTAATTAATCTGATTCAGAACTTACAGGCGTGAGTTAAAGTCGGACTGATTTTAGATCCTATAGGCATGGTTTCTATTAAAGCATAAGGCGAAACAAGCAGAATTTATTTGACCAAAGTGAAATCCCTATAGGCATGATTTCTATTAAAGCTGATTTCAACTCCTATAGGCATGGTATCTAATTATTAAAAGCTGAATTAGATCCTATAGGCATGGCTTCTAATTGTGTGGAAGTAAAGCAAACAGAACTTATTTAAACCAAAGCAGATCCTATAGGCATGTTATCTAACAAACACATTTGAATCAACATGGACCCTATAGGCATGGTATCTACCCAATTTTACCCGCAGTATGTGACTACCCACCCTTTTTCACTAATCTCCCCAATATTTATATACAATTAATTATTACAGACCAAGAATTGAATAAATTACATAAAATACAACATACATTAAACTACAGGGAGCTTGAAGCAGGCCCAAAGTAGTTTCCAAGCCTTCAGTAACCTCAAGTGCTCAAAGTTCCATAGCCAATTTCATGTCTAGGTGTGTTAGAGTTCCCTAAGGACCTCAAGGATCCCGGGAAGTGCTCACACCCAGACCTTACCTAATGAACTGATTTATGTGCAGTCTGGAAGGGCCAGCCCTGATATGCCAGAGTTCAGAGAGATCTCAAGGGTCTCAAGGCAGTACACATACCAGAGGGGCAGGACTTAATAATCTAGGAGTAAGTGAAAATGCATAATGGTTTGAAAGAGTTTAATAGACAGTATAAAGAAAGGTCTTAGGAGTGAAAAGAGTTTCTGAAAACCAGTACTGATTTAGTGATAAAACAGTTTGAGGAATGTGTAAAGAAACAATTAGCAATCAGAACACAAGTCATGGAACAAATAGTTTTAGGGGGTACTTTCGCAAACATCTTTCACATAAGGGAAGACGGTTTGGGAACACAGAGAGTACACCTCAATAGAGCACACAAACAACAGAATACATAGAGTTTTAAAGGGGTTCTACAGAACTAGTGGGTTAGATAGAATGCAGGTCATGCAACAAAGATCACAGCAGCAACATGTTGAAGACATTTAAGCCACAGCTAGAGTCACTCTAGGGAGATTAAATGACTTAGTAGGAGTGAGGCAGAACAGGCAAGGACTTAGGCAAGTATTAATGAGTGAAGGCATGCTAGATAAACAGTAGTCAATCAAACAGGCTTAGTTACAAATGTAGATATGTTAAACAAGATAGCAAACAAAAAAGCATAGTGGGAAACATGCTAATCACATATTTGAATAGGTAGTATTTGACATGCTGGGTAAGCAGTAAACAGATGCAAGGATGGAATCAGGCCATATGAACTAATGCAGTAAATAAACACATAGGTCTAGATTCTTAAAAATTAATCAGAAGCATACCTAGGTAAAGAAAACACAAGATGTGAGAAAGGTATTGTGCAATTTCCAGCCTTGGCTTGCAGCCGGCTAGAATAACAGAGATCACAAGTAGCAAAGAGAGCAGAGAGAGCCTTTTAGAGTGTAAAAATGGTAGTTTTTTGCGCTATTGTTCGTGTCCAGAAGTAAGAATAGGTAAAGGCATATATAGTAGTCAAGAGTTTAACAAAATAAGGTAAGGGATCAATTATGTAACAATTAGGGAAATTCACAGAATCAGTCACACGCGTAAAATCAGTAAGTCTTCCCCTTAATCAAGGGATAATCAATCAACGGTAAAAGTAGGACAGATATTTAAGGAAGGGAATCAAGTAAAACTTGGGTATAGAGTAGGTAATTAGGGGTGAATGAACAGGAGTTCAATTAAGGAAACAATTGGCAAGAATCAGCAAATAAGAAATAAGGCAAGAGAAAACTAATTAAGGCAACAAGTTCAATCAAACCGAGTAGGGCAGTAAAAATCAAAGGTGTTGTTAAGGAAAAGAGTTCAAATCAAACCAAAATAGGAACTTCAGAATAGTCAAGGGTTTAATTAAAAGAGAAAATCACGTAAAGAGTCAGCAAATATCGCAGACAATTCAAATAGGCAAGAAAGGAATAGTCAGGATTCAACACATAGGTTTTAACGAAGCCAATTGGTAAATCCAAAATTCAAAACAACCCTGATTTAAGGAGAAAATATAGTCCTACCATAAATAGCCAGAATGAACATAGACATATAGAATCAGTAGAATAGTTGAACCGAGAAACTTAGTAGAGGCATATTAGGATAAGAAAATCACAAGACATCTAATTGGCTAAAGAAAAATCACAGAACCAAAGCAAGGACTAGGTCAGTACACAAGTAACTCAGAAACCAAACAAAAAGTGTCGAAAAATTAGGGCTTTTAGTATAGACGAGTTAAGGTTAGAGCAAATCTCACGAAATCGGTTAAAACATATAAGAAACAGAAGATTAAACACTCAAAATTATCAAATGTTTTGGAAAAAGAAATTTTCGGAAACCCTAGTTTTAGAAAAAATGGAAAACCATTCGAAAATCATAAAGTTCTTGCAAAATCAGAAGGTTCTTATAAAACTTATACGAAATATGTTCGATCTATCTCAGATCTTGCACGGATCTGAGAAGTTCAAAGGACCAAAATTAGGGTTTCGAGAAGAGCAACACGGAGGTGAATAAGCAAGCTTAGAAACCTATAGATATAGGAAGATCTTACTCGGAATCAAACTAGAACAGCCTGAAACAGGCGAGAAAGGGCGATAGATGCAAGCAAACTAACCCTGGTCCCTTGAGGACCCTGGAGATGGTGATACCAGTAGAGAAGAGGCCGTTAGAGGCCTGGGGGTGGTGAGAAACCACCATGAATGGCCATAGATGAGTGACGACGAGGTCCGATTAGGGTTTAGACTTGAGAGCATTTAAGAGAAGAGAGGATTGTGACGGCGAGGGAGGTGAGGGAAATGAGAGGGTTTTGGGGGGGTCGTTAGGTTTAATTTAGGTAAGGGTTAATCTGGACCGTTGATCAAAATGATCAACGACCAGGATTTGGCCGGGTATTGGGTCGGGCATATGGGTATTGGGCTGGGTAGGTTTATGTTAAAATTGGGCTGGGTATTGGGTCAAACTAGGATCGGAGTTTAATAGAAAATAGTGCCAGATTTTAAATAGCCAATTTTAATGACTAAATAATTTATAAAAAATAATAAATGAGTACCAAAAATATCTTTGTGCACTAAAATGATTTAAAATAGTTATTTAACATTTTCAAAAAATATAAAAGATCATTTTATGCATGAATAATGTAATTATACATTAGTATAGGCTATTATTGAAAAGATGTGCAATTTAGCTTGAAAAAATGTAAATGTAATTACAAAAAACGCACTAAGAATATTTAAACACCATGTTGGCATAAATAATGAATTTAGATGGCTAAATCATCACAAAAGCAATATGAAGAATAATTATTGGATATTTATATAATAAAAAGAGGAGAAATAAATTGATTTGGAGCTTGTAAAGCTGTAGAAAAAATATAAAAAATACTTATGCATGCTTTAACTGCATATGTACTATTTTGAAAGTATATATATATATGTATTAAAAATATGTGAGGAAAAATTGGGTATCAACAGATAGTGACTCGGATGAAGAAGATGAAATACCTGAAGAAGTTGTCAGGGAGGTTGAGAACTTTGAGAATAAGCCTAAGTCCAACCTGGACGAAACCGATGTAGTAAATTAGGGAGATGTCGAAACCGTCAAGGAGACTCGCATCAGCATTCGCTTATCAGCGATAGAGAAAGAGGAGTACATTCGTTTCTTAAAGGAGTATGATGACATCTTTGCATGGTCATAGGATGACATGACCGATTTGAGCACGTCCATAGTGGCTCACAAATTGCCTACCAATCCCATGTGTCCACCAGTGAAGCAGAAACTCAGGAAATTCAAACTAGATATGAGCCTAAAAATCAAGGAGGAAGTTACTAAGCAGATTAAAGCCAAAGTCCTCAGAGTGGTTGAGTACCCAACCTGGTTAGCCAACATTGTACCGGTTCCGAAGAAAGATGGGAAAGTCAGAGTATGTGTTGACTATCGAGACTTAAATAGAGAAAGTCCCAAGGACGACTTTCCACAGCCAAATATACACATCCTGATCGACAATTGCGCCAAACATGAACTCCAATCCTTTGTAGATTGCTTCGCGGGTTATCACCAGATCTGGATGGATGAAGAAGACGCAGAGAAGACAGCTTTTATTACACCATGGGGGGTATACTGCTACAAGATGATGTCATTCGGTCTAAAGAATGCTGGGGCTACTTGCACGAGAGCCATGACAACCA